>NC_056735.1:1460484372-1460546872 GCF_019279795.1 Protopterus annectens
GTTGTTTGTAGTACTAATGAAACCACCAATGCAAGAGGAAAAAGAAGAACCAGCCAGTGAATCCACCAATAATTTATTAAAAAAGAACTGTAAAAACGTATAGCTCAGCTCTAACGTCTCGGCTCACTACACAAGCCTTCAAGGAGTAAATGCACATCAGAAAAACTTGCCTCATATACTGTGTTCAATTAAACAATTAATTAATTAAATCAGGTATTTCCAATTTAACTCTTCATAGTTTGTAGTACTGCCTAGCTTGTATTTAATGGTTCTTCATACTCTGGCCACAGACTCATTGTTAATCTTGTCAAGGTATTTAGTTTTAATTTCACTTAAACTACTTATATATCAGCTTTTCCAGGTCCTGTCTAAACTTTCCAAAACCAAGAACATTAGCTCTAGAGTTCCCAATAATATCCCATGCTGTATGCCTATAAGTGCTAAATACCACTTAACAAAAGCCCTTCAGCTCTTAGCTATTCTGCTAAGTTTCTCCACCTGTTATGTCCTACATGCATACATTGTAGCACCACTGCCCAAGGTTGGCCAAACAGCTGACCCTAGTATCATCTGCAACATTATGGGATGTATGGTCATAGAACTAACAAGCAAAAACATAGGAGACCTTAAGTCAATTGGCCCCAGCTAATCTGGATTCATAAAAAGCAGTTGGAGGCTGTTCAGCCTAGTTAATCTCATTGAAAGGGTTACTGAGGCCCTGGATGAAGGTCATATTGCCACACTGTTTATCTAGACCTGGCTAAGGGCTTTGACATAATCCCTCAGGCAGATATGATTGCTAAACTCTCCCAACTCAGCATAAGACCCATACATAATCAATAGGAAAGCTAACTGGCTCATTGATAACACTCATGTTGTAAAAGTTTAGTGTACTTTTCCCAGTCAGAATAAATGTCACAAGATGGGTCCCATAGTGCTCTGTCTAGGACTTTATTCTCTTTGGACTTTACTTCTCTGATATAAAGACAGAAGACAAAGGGCTGTGGCTATCTAAATTTGCTGATGATGGCAAATTGGATGCAGTTGTCCAATCACCTTCTGACAATCACATTTTCCATCAGTAGCTAAATCAGACCAACACTTGGTGCATTAATCATGGGCTTAGCCTTAACATCAAGAAATGCAGAATATTTACTGTCAAGAACTCTAGCATCGCTGCTTCATCGCATATAAATGATAGTCCCTCAGTGTGTAACAGAGTCATCAGCACT
Organism: Protopterus annectens; assembly: GCF_019279795.1. Classification (NCBI taxonomy): domain Eukaryota; kingdom Metazoa; phylum Chordata; order Ceratodontiformes; family Protopteridae; genus Protopterus; species Protopterus annectens. The sequence goes on from NC_056735.1 coordinate 1,460,485,605, forward strand.
CTGGGTACTTTGGTTGCTAATGAACATGGTTAGAAAATGATTTTACTTTGTGATATTTCCTTTAAGTCCAAAAAAGTCATAGTTATATTTTATTCATCCTTTGATAGACCTATCATTGAATATAGTGCCCCATTTGGCATGTGTCTCTGTATATAACTAAGTCAAACTGAAAGCCCTCAAAAAAATTCTTCCTCAAGAAAACCACAGGACTAGGTAATCTAAGTTATCCCCCAAGATTAAAAAACTCTCCATCTACTCCCTACAGTCCATTTCATATATGCTTCTACAGTGAGATCTTGGCTTAGTTTTTATTACTATGAAAGATCCCGCACTTTTTCAAATGTCTTTATTGAATTATAACTTGCAACACAGGCAAACTTACATTTACATAAAAGTAATCAAACTATATTAACAAGTTCCCATTTGCAAACACAGGATAGATAACAGAATATGTGATGCATAATCTAAGCAACATTACATAAATTATTCAGTTCCTGCCTTCTATTAAACCTCATTCCTCCTCCAAAACATGTTTCCATGTGTTGTTCCCACAATTTCTATTTTTTTATTTACTCCTACCCTTTTCTAAAGATCCCACTTCCTGTTCTTTTTCTCTCTCTTATAATATTCACTACTTAAAGTATAGGTTTATATTTTGATTTCCGTCTTCTAGTAATTGTTTTTTGGCAGCCACCAGAACTAAACTGAAAATGGCCTTACTTTGTCTAGGCAGTTCAGATACTGTATCCCAGCTCAAAAAATCATTTCCTTAGTTACACTTATTTGCTTACCCAGTATTCCTGACAGAGTACTCTGCATGGAATTCTTAAAGTCTGCCAACTCATTACACTCCTAAAACATATGCTCCAAGTTATTTCTTTCATCCCTATCACACCTCCAACATTTGAGATTTGCCTGAGGAAAATTTATTTTGAGTCTGTTTGGGGTATAAAAGCATCTATGCAAACACTTCCAGGCAAATATCCTAAGATGTTGTTGCATATTTGGGAGCCATACTGTACATATGGCCTCTCATTGTTCTGTGTGAATTGCATATCTAATCTCTCTTCCTATTCCTTTCTGACCTCTTCCGATTGATTCCTATTGTTATTGTGCAATATTTTATATGCCCTACTAATTATCCTTTTTAAAAGCAACGTCTGTTCTAGATTCAATTACAAGCTCAGCCAGTACAGATCTTTTATTTAAGAGTCCCCATCCCTTTCTCTTTGTCTATATTCTGATACCAATCCCTGATAGGGAATGCAATCACTACCCTGCAATCCAAATGCCTTTGTGGCTTCTTTCCATTCTGTTATCTTTCTTTTTCTATTTCTTCCCAATACCTTGGTTCCTTTGCCAGCTTCCTCTAGTAAATTCCAGCCTCCGCTTGTCTATTCTCTGTACCCTTAAGTGCAGTAATCCTTACTGGCAGAATCTCCTTTCTCCGTTCCATGTTGGTTTAGCTCCTAGTGTACTTTCTTCTACTTTATGAATATAGTATTTTGCATGACTGTTGTTATTCTCCTTTAAGATCTGCATCCAAAATCCCATTATTTTCTTATTTCTTGAATTACACCCCTGCTTCATCATCATCCCTTTCCACTTTGAATTGTAGCTTTCTTCTTGTATTATGTATAAGAGCCTTAACTGTGTAGCTGTGAAATATCCCTGCAAATCAGGTAATCCTAAACCTTCTTGTTCTGTTGGGAGGATTAACTTATCCCATTTGACTCTTGCTCTCTTCCCCTCTCAAATAAAATCCTTCAACTATTTATTAATTACTGTTCATAACTTCTCCGGTTGATAAAAATATGCCTTGCCTGTGCATAAAACAAAGAGGCTAAAAACATTTTTACTGTTTGTATCTTGCTAACCATATCTATAGGGAAGAGTTTACAGTTTCTCAGTTTTTGCATTATATTTTGTTTAGTCTCCTTCCATGTATCCTTAGCTGCCATAACCAAATCCTTTTTAATCCATACTCCTAAATACTTAATTTTTATCATGTCCCCATAAATATGGGTACTGCTGGACCAATTCATATGTGGGTACATAGTTTATAACTATAGCCTTTATTTTATCTTCATTAATTTTCTATCTCAAAAAAAAAAAACCTTGAGAGTGTCTCAGAATATTCCATAACACAGAGATGTCTGTTTCTGGTTCCATCAGGTATAAAATATCATCATCTTCAAATAATGCCAACTTTTTTTGAACATCGCACTAATTATATCCTTGTATTTCAGAGTCCCTTATTTTCTTTGCCAGTGGTTCTAAATCTAACACAAATAACAAAGGGGAAAGAGCACACCTCTGCCTGGTTTCTCAGTTCAGACACAACTTATCAGAGAGGAACTCTCCCACTTTAATTTTTGGCTCTGATCCCTCAAATATCCTCCTAATTAACCTTATTATTAAATCAGAAAATGCAAATTCTTCATTGCCCTACTCAAAAAATCACAGCTTACTCTGTTGGAGGCTTTTTCTGCATCAAGACCCACCAACAACAATGGTATTTCCTACATTCTGCTTCCCACTGAATATTCATTGCTCTGTTAATGTCAAATGTTTGCCTTCCCTCCACAGAAAAACACATTGGTTGATATTTATCAATGCTGGCATCACTTTTGGCATTCTTTTAGCCAATATAGACATAACACTTTACAATCATGATTCAAAATTGAAATGGGCCTATATGAAATTGGACCTGATGGGTCTTTACCATCTGTAGGTAATACAGCCACCACAGCTTTTTTCCAGGATGTTGGTGCCTCCTCTCCATTTAAAATACTGTTAAACAAAACCTTCCAGATTTTTATCACTTTCTTTCCTCCTCACTTCCAAACTTTCACCAGAATACCACCTGTTCCTAAAAACTTTCCTGTAGATTGATTATACATCATAAAGACCCGACACTTTTTGATCTCCTTCACACAGTAAAACCAGAGATAAAAATAAACACCTGCTCTGAAGGCCTAAACCTTCAAAGCCATATTTACAATAACTACGGATGTGATAAATACTTAACCCAACAGCTCCCCTGTTTTTGGAACAGATTTTAATTTCACATAAAACAAAATAATTCTCTAGCAACCTTCAAAAACAGACTCAACAAATAGGACTTTAAATTAATACAAGAGATACTTAGGGAAGCAGTCTTTTTACACAGGGGAAAGTAACAATTGGTGTACAAACATGTAAATGTATGAGCTATGAAACCTAGCTATGGCTGCCACTTGCAATATCCATTTTAACTCACAGTACCTTTTCTCCTTCTTGTTTACTAGCTTTGATACCATGCCTTATGTACAGAAATATTCTTTCTCTCTCCTTTTTTTTTTGGTCTGTCTTACAAACTGTGTAACCTGGTGTGAGTCTCTCTCTGTCATGGATTGCTGCACGCTAGCATGCAGTCATGTGCAAACGTAATCATTCAAAGTCCTTTGGTATTCTCTTTTAGTTCAGAAATGTAGATATCAAACTGGAGAGGTCCCAGCAATGAAGCCTAGGAGACCCCACAGGTGACTGGTCTCTTTCTGGAGGTAACTTCCCCTATATTGATGTCCTGCATCCTATTTATGAGCTAGCTGGTAATCCAGTGAGTGACACAGGGGTTTATTCCCAGTTTATTTAGTTTTTCTACTATGCTTGAGTGAGCGATTGTGGCCAGATTGAGGTATATGGTATGTACCATTTTACCTTCAAACATTGCTTTGGTGACCTTTTCAAAGAAGTCCACCAAGCTGAGTAAGCTTGACCTGCGCTTTACGTATCCAAATAGGGACAGGTCCAATGTTTGGAAGTTCCCTGTATCTTTATTGATTTTTTCCATGATAAGTCTTTTCATGGCTTTGCATATGAAGCTGTTCAGACTTATGGGTCAGTAATTGCCTGTGTGTGTGGAAGGTCTTTGTTTATCTAGGGGAATGACTGTAGCTGTTCTCCATTTGCTTGGTAAACAACCTATATGGAGGCTGAGGTTGAACAGTGCTGTTGGGGGGGGGGGGGGTCTAAATCATGCTTCATAGTATTTGAGATTTATCCAGGAATATTGTCAGGACACCATCAATGCAGTAGTTTTAGCTTTTGATATTGCTTTGAAGACTTGGTCTTGTGTGACAGCTGGAAGCAAATTGGTTTCAGGTAAATCTTGTGGGACAGATGGAGGGTAGAGAGGGATAACGTCTGAGATGAATTTATTGACCAGTAGGTTTGTTATATCTTCAGCTTCACTGTAGGTAACATCATTCATAATCAACACAGCACATTGCCGTGTTGTACTTCAGAGATTATGAACATAGCAAAAAAAGGCTGTGTAATTGTCTTTGGCTTTGGTGGCTATTTCAGCCTCAAACTGGCCATTGGAGGGATACCAACTATCCTCTGTTAATCTTGTTTAATCAGTAGGGTTTATGTAAATAACTGTTCCGATGTTTTTCTTTTTTGTGGGTGACAGAATTTTCAATGTGTTTTCTGTGCCTTCCCTCTTGTTTAGTATAAATTTTTGCTAATAAAACTCTAGGATGCCAATTAAATTATTGACTCCCTCAGAGAGATGTATACTATCAGTGCAATACAGACATCCAAACTGACTCCCACTCTTCTGCTAAATGAAATTAATTCCCTCTAATCTATGCCAGTTATTCAATTGCACATCATAAACAGAAAGCATCTCTTCGAATGTTGTCCTGTGAGCTACTGACCTTTGTTCCCTCTCATTTTCTTGAAACTACATCTGCAAAGGACAAACCCTTTTCCTAGGCATTTCTCCATATCTAGTTTCCGACCTGATCAAGTGTAATTACAATTGTAAGACTTTTGTCAATGTCTTTCCTAATCATGGCACAACATAGGCATCATACATTCATACATCCTTCTCTTCCTTTTTCTTTAAACCACCTTTCCGACAAATAGAGTACTACTAAAGAATTTTCTTTGTCCTCCTGTGTGAGGCCATGTCTTCTCCCACTTGATCTTTACTTCAGGTGATCATAAAATCCTTTTTCATCTCTAATTTCTTTACCTTTCTGGAGGACATGTTCTGTACCATGAAAGCAAATATATTCTACCCCACCACCCACTCTAATGTAAACATAGTCCTTAAAACCATTCTTAGTGATTTACAGTGTAGTACCTCATTGTTGGTTAGGGTCTTAAATTTTCATTTTGAGGCCAATGCTAATTTCTTACCCTACCATACAATTAGCTAGTATTGTTTGTCCAAGTTAGTGGTAAAATGAATAAAGTAAAATAAAACCTACAGGGGTTGGGAGGGTGGCCTAATGGTTAAGGTGTTTGCCTTACAAACACAAGGTGCAGGGTTTGAGTCTCACAAGGGATAATTGGCTAAGCTTAAAATGGCTCACAAGGGCAGTTAGTTTAGTACTAATCTATGAACCTATGAACCTACATGATCTGCTTCAGTTTCAAACAGCAATAACACCCATTCTGCAATAAATTCCCATCCAAATTTCTCTTACAGTGGATTGCACTTATTTCAGTGACTATTGTTCTGTCGTCGTTGTCTTCTCTGCCAAAAAGCTTTATTACAACCCCAAGACCCCTATGTGTTTTGTCATGGCCAAGAATTACAGCTATAATATGAATTTGCTGTCACCCAGAAAATGGCCCTGTTTTACCTCACAGACTGATAGCAATAATGCACTGCAACATTATCTTAACTTATTGCTATCAGTCCAAGGGAGGTATTATCCTTGTTGAAAAAACTTGTGCCATTCATAAGGTAGCACTGGTTTGCAGGCAAGCCACCATCACTACTGCCTGCCCAGAGCACAGTGCATATAACTAATTAATAAAAGAAGGCCCACTACCTGAAACAACAGCAATAATCTCTTCTGGACAACTTTGTGTAATTTTGAAAATGTATTAATAATCTGCATGGAAAGAGAAAGCTTCAGTGGTCTAGATTACTGTCAGTGGAGACATTATCACTGAACCCACCAGAATATGAGAAGTTACAGGTAAGCACTTTTCTTCTCAGTTCATTGCTGCCATACCAAATGCATCTCCTCTCCCCAAGAGATACCACATCCCAGACTATCTTTTGATATGAAACAGATCTCCAGTTTTCTAAAGTCACTCAAAGAAAAATTAATGACTCAGCTACTGTGAAGCAGCCTCTGTCAGCCTTTGCTGCAAATTTCTTTGAGCATGTAATACATTCATTACCATCTGTATTAGGCATATCATTAACATGTCTCACTAAGTACTCTCAGTTTCCCACAGCTCTGAAAACTGACTGCATTGTACCTGTCCCTGAGATGCCCTTCTAACCAACCAGATTCCATCATATTAATCACTTAACTTTTACTGTTTATCAAATTTTTTGAAAGGCCCATTGCTACACAGCTTCAGTCACATACTGAATCCTTCAACGTGCTCTCTAGCCATCAGTGTGGCCAGGGCCGATGTTAGCATTTTTGGGGCCCCCAGCAAATGTCAAGTTGAGGGTCCCCTAGGCACTTCCAGTCTAAGTATCACCCTGTCACTGCCACCCCTCCTAAGCAACCTTTTAGCTCATGCTGCATACTTTTAAGAGTAGTACACACAGACTGAGCTGTAGCTACAATGCTCTTACATTACAACAGGCCTGTATACCATACTATGTTGGCTCATTTTACAAAGTGATATTCACAGATACTGGCACTTAGTTGCAACAATGATACATTACATCATCAGTGGTGGCTCGTGCTATAGGACTGCAGGACTGCAGCCCTCCCACCTAAAAAACAAATGAAAATAAAGCTGAGAAACACAAAAACAAAAAACATAAATTCCTGGAAGTCTGCGCATGCGCGCATGCTCTAAAATACACGGGAACACACTCAAACTGCTTTCTCAGCAGTATAGATAGGGGGAAAGGCATCTCAGCCCCAAGATGCATAGCAGTCTGTACAGTGGTGACGTCACAGAATGGAGGCATGCCAGACTGCAGCAACAGCAGACTGGACCAATCACGAGGAATGGGTTGCTCGGCTGTTCGGGATGGACAAATTGTGGCAAAGGACTGTTTGGATATCGGCGCCAAGGAAGGTGAAGCAGTTATCTAAGCTATCGGCGGCAAGGAACGTAGTTATCTGGACTGTTCGGGATGGAGAGAATAGACTCATTGACAAGGTAAGCAGTGTTACTAAGTGAGTGTGTGTGTGTGTGTGTGTGTGTGTGTGTGTGTGTGTGTGTGTGTGTGTGTGTGTGTGTGTGTGTGATGCCACAGTTACTATGTAGTGGTGGCTAGAGCAAACTCATGGTGGTGTGGTAGGGAATACCTCAGGCTTGAACCCTGTAACTTGTCGGAAGGTGTTAAGGGCCTGAATTCCCTGCCCACCACCGTTTGTAAAAAATTTGCAGATTTTTGCCTCATATTTGATCTGTTCTGTTCCTTATAATATCTGTGGTTTCTAAATGTTTAAATGCTTAGTTATTTGATGTTCCAGTTGTAGCATTCTTGCCTCACAGCTACAGGTTCTCAGGTTTGATGTTTGGTTGGGGTGCCTTCTGTGTGGGGTCTGCATCTTCTCCCTGTGCTTGTGTGGGTTTGGTTTTGTGTCCTCTCATGTTACAAAGACATGTGTCTGCACTCTGCATTATTTCTTCCTGGGCCTCTGCTGAAAATTGCTTTTTTGTTCCAAGTCAGACTGTCCTGGTTAACAAATGTTAAATAAAATTGACAGGCACTTGAATTTCAGACTTCAGATTTCTGAATGTTTAATTCCTTAAATATTTGATGGTTCAGTGGTAGCATTGTTGCCTTACAGCTATATGTTTTCTGGTTTGATTCTTGGTTGGGGTGCCTTTTGTGTGGAGTCTGCATCTCCTCCCTATGATTGTGTGGGTTTGCTCTGGTGTCCTGGCATTTTACAAAGACATGTATCTGCAGTATTTCTCCCTGGTCCTCTGCTGAATATTGTTTTTGTTCCGTCAGAACCAAAATTGACAGGCATTTCTCCCTGGGCCTCTGCTGAAAATGGTTTTTGTTCCGTCAGAAGTAAAATTGACAGGCATTTGAATTTTAGACTTCATATTCTTCAGAAAATACATAGTAAAACAAAACATTTTATTCTAGCAATTTTCTAAGTTTATAAGATGAATATTTGAAATTTGTCCCTATTTTTGGGACTGTATTCCCCCAAAATTTTGGCTTTTTCCAGATTTCTTGTGCTGCGAAGTTGAGATGCAGTTGAGTATTGAATAGATTTTACAAGGAGCTGACAGCTGTAGGGAAAGAGAAGATGTGTGCTTCTTATGCTGAGTCTGTTTGCATTGTTAATAGCACAACAGGTTGTGCACTTGCTTTTGCTGCAAAAGGCTGTGGGTTCTACTCCCATAAGGGGTGGATGCTGCTGTACTGAGAATGTATATGAGCCTGTTATCAGTTTGCCATCCATTTCCTATTGCAATATTACTAGCTTATCATTTTTTAATGTAATACAGGCAATTTATTTCTCAGGGGCAACAGACACTATTTTTCAATGAAAGCATGAAATATAAAGGTGTTTGCTAGCAGCGACCTCTTCATTAGTTACAGATTTCTTTATTGTGGAATTATTTAGATGACTTTTACTTCAGACATTGTGCATATTTACTGATAATAGTGGACTGTAGAAGTTTGAGTAGACTTTTATGATGGAAATGTTCTGAACTGGGCAGTTTTGTCATTATTGGTGCATGCGTTTTGTTTCATTGTTTACTGGAAAAATGTTCAAAACAATAAATTTAAAACGTCCTCTAACAACTGTACTGTTTTGTACAAGGAATATAATTTAGTACAATCAGGAAGGTGTATCAAAGAGCACATGTATGTTTCATGTGCAAGAGGCCTATGATTTGAAAACAGCCCAAAGTTAATCTTTATCTGCCACTGGCAAAATATCTTTTCTTTGAATATGGGTTTCAATGCTGTTTCAATGAATGTGAGTTTCAAGGGCAGAGAAGTTTTATTGCTAAGTCTGTTTTCATTGTGAGACTGCATTGCTTTGTTTAGCAAATGTCTTAGTGTGTCTGCTGTAAAATGCAAAATAAAACTTTCAAATGAAGTCCAAATCATCATAGAAGTAAAGCAGTATGCACATTAGTGTTTATGGTAAATGGAGTGAAATAGCCAAGTAATGGATCATTGGAATGGCTGCAGGGGGGAGGGCTCCATTCTACCATGATTTTGTGAGGGGGGAAGGGTGGCAAACTCAAAGACAGCCCCAGCTGAACTATACCTCCCAACTGTCCAGATTTTCACAGAATTAATAGATTTTTGCTTCTTATTTTTGGTTTGTTCCTCATAAAATTTGTGGTTTTCTGGCAAATCATTTAGGAATTAAGTCACTAAATAATGACACACTGAGTTACAGACTTCATAACCTTCCGAAAAATACATGCTAAAGTAAGACCTGTTATTCTATCAACTGTCTCAGTTTATACAAGAGCAATTTTTGGTACTGTTTATATGTTTCCCCAATATATTTGGCCTTGTCCAGATTTATTGCATTAACAGGTTGAGAGGTACATGCAAATAAATTGCTTTATAGAATTAGGCATAGCCAAACCTTTCAACTGTCCCCGATTTTGGCTCAAAATGTTGCTCTATGCCTAATAACCCCTCCACAAAATAGCAATTTTGGAAGAAAACATGGAGGGTTTACAATTAAGAAATAACTGTAATAATCAGAGTTATAGATTACTTTTATTTCAGAAATGCATGTAGATTCTTTTATTTTGTCAGCTGCTCAAGTTTACAGTATTAATATTAAAAAAGTGTCCCTTCTTGGACAGATTCCCAGCTGTATTGTGTGGCTATTTTATATTTTTGCATCACATTTTCGGTCCATTTTTCATAAAATTGTGTTTTTTTGACAAATTAGTGGCAAATCATTAAAGACTGAAGTTAAAAACTAATGACAGACATTTGAGTTTCAGATTTCATACCCTTCAGAAAATTCATACTAATGCAAGACCTACTGTTCTATTATCTTTCTAAGTTTATAAGAGCAATATTTAAAAATTGTCCTTGGGCCTTTGTCCCACTTCTATGTATGGCTTTGTCCAGATTTCTTGCTCTGAGGTTGAGAGGTATGACAAATGTGTCAGGGCCATCACAGTCAGCCAGAGACATTTCAAATTGTGACATACTTGTTGCACCCCACTCCCCCATGTAGTGACTCTGGATGTGTCCAAGCAAGGCAAGGAGCAATTATGCAGTATAAATGTGCAGAGTATCCCCCCATCCAAGGTAGACACAAGTACTAGAGTGGCTTTTCATCTGTCCTTGATTTTTACAGAACGGTCTGGTTTCTGTCATATTTTTGTACTGTTGATTTATGCTTATTACTCAAAGCACCTGTTGCTCTGTGTTTAAGTAGCAATGCTTTAATGACCATCAGGTAAGCTTGTCTGAGATCGTAAGATGCAAGTAAGCTTTAATAAGCATACTGTTAAAGAACTGCCAACACTGAAAGCCTTTCTGTTGTTGCCATGCAGAGAATACTTAACTAGATAATGTATAAGCCTTGGGAATTGAAATGCATATGACATTATTGGTAATGCAGGATAGGATTACATTATTTTAAGAAGCTCATTACACTTGTTGGAGACTTCCAGTCATCTCTGCAGGCTTTACCCGTAAACTAAACAGAATGCCATTCATGTGTGCTCCATAACCTGTACAGTAATCCTTTAAGCAATCTATCTTGAGCTTGTTTCTTGTTTGCATTTCATTTTTTACTTTGATCATGTTTTCCCCATGAAACAAGTAGATAGTTGTCAGGCAGCAGGTCTTTTTTGGGTAAGAAACATTTTTACAAGTGAGGGCATCACAGAGATTGCTACTTTCAGCATGTTACTTGGTACTTTAATAAAGCTGAATATAAATTATAATTAGAACTGCAGTGCAAGGAGAAGTGGTTTGAGTTGAGTGCTGCTTGTTTTTCTTATACTTGATTTTGACTGGCATTCCAGTAATGTATTTAAAAAGTAATTTATTTTTTCATGCCTCACAACCTTTTTGTTTCCATCTAGATATTAAGTAAGCTGTCATGCAGCCAATGCATTGAAATATTTTTATTATTCTACACTTTTTTGTCTTGATTGGCCTCTCATAATGACGGTTTAGCACCCAGGGCAGCATATTTAATTAAAGTTAGTTTTTGTGGTTTTGAGCATAGCTCCTCCCCTTTCTAGTTGGCTGCACCCCTTTCCATTGACCCCACCCATTCAGCTGTCTCCTGCAGCCCCCCTTTGATTTGAAGTCACCAGCCACCACTGCATCAACTCTATGTACAGGTCTGGACTTAGGTGAAATGGTGCCCTAGGCCTAATGTTTCAGCCCCCACAGACACACACCCTGCAGTCCTCCCCTCTATTTGTCCCCATCGTGGGATCCCCACACCATGCACATTACTTTTTTGTTCCTTATCTCACATTTTACTCTTCAGATTTTTGAATAAGCCATAATTTTCTATATGCTCTGAATTGCATTTTAAAGTTTTATTTTTTTCTTTTTACACAACCTTTTCATCCAGTGATATCTTGAACAGAAATTATGATTAAGGAAAGAAATTCAGTGTTGCTGTTTAGTTTTAGTTTTCCTTGCATCCTTTCAACACATCTTTCCTGATCAAGACAGCACAGTAATAAACATTTAAAAAATAACAAATAAGCCAGGGTCCAAGAAGCCATAGGGTTATATATGTTCTGTGATGCATTTTCCTAGCCTTTTGATCCAATTGTGGGTTAAACAAAAATCATGAGTAAGAAAATAATTTCAGTCTTGTTTTTTTTTTTTTTTTAAGGAAGATATAAGTTGTACCCAAGGCTTAATGTTCAAAGCTGACAAAATAATAGCACACAATAAAGTAACAAGCCAGTTGTTGTGGGGGATACACAGGTCCTATCTGGGAATTCTGCCTGCCTCTGTAATCCTCAAAAAAAGACTGACACTGCCTACACATCCTTCTGGTGTTAGATTGTGATGAAAACAAAGCTTCAAACTGTCATAGTCATATATTTTAACTGACTGCTGACATACATATACGCTGCGTGGCTTTATAAAAGGACATAGCAGCAGTGCAGCATTGCTTTCCTTTACCAACAATTTATGCCAAGCTATATATACAGGGAACCTAACTAGAGCTGCTTACATTGACCTTTCTAAGGCATCTGACCACAGAGATAATTGGGTGTTGGCCATGGCACTTTCCATATACATCCTCAGCCCTACCAATGGAAGCTGTTTCAGAATAACTTATTATAAGAGTTAATTATCACTTTAGATGGTGTTGAATACATTTCCATAGGTCTTAATTATTTACTTATACCAATTCACTCATCATATCCTTGGAAAAAAAAGAAATGTTGCTACGTACAGTAGACATTTGCTTGTATATGCACATGGCATAGCTATATAGGAGTCTGCCTGGAAGTTCTAGATGTCTGAGATATCTGAGCAGCATCTTACCTCAGCTTCAGCAGGCTTTGGCACATATGGAACTTAAAGTCATTCTTAATAGAACAAAGGCAACGTTCATTGTAACACACAGATGGCTTTGAGCATCAGGAATGAGTGTGAGCTCTACGGTTTTCATGCATATAACATCTCAGAGTCTAGTTTGACTCTTCACTCACTTTCTCAACACACATTCATAAATTCCTGGACAAAATTTCAGCAATGTTGAATTCATGCCAGAGAGCTGGAAATGTTTTCAATAAACAAGCTAAGCATTCTGTATGTAAATGAGTTACACTCCCTGACATGTGTGGGTCATTTTCTGCATGTAACCTACAAGAACTGCAAACAGCATTAAAAATCAGTTTCATTATCATCATTAACAAGATGCAACACCATTGCCTGACCATGAAGGAAGCTGGAAGGCTGCCATTGATCTTAGACTTAGCATCACCTTCCTTATTTGCAACCAGCTCTACAAGCTGCTCAGTCTTAATCACCATAGGAATCTCCATCTACTATTTGCCACCAAGCAAGATGCCAAAGGTGACAGACCACCAAAGCCCTCTGCTGTCCCTCTTTATTTTCCCCAGTTCCTCCTTAATTTGCACATTTATGGTACTTTCCATCATAACCCTCTACTTACAGCATTGCTTGACATCTGCCATCTGACCAGTAGCACACAGGATTTTGTTTTTGCTATGAGCTGTTAACCAGCTGTCTTCTGCAGTCCATTGTATAAACCCTTAGCCTACTGTGTCTCATTGAGCAAGTCACCTGATCAAACGTAGATGTGAGGCAACTGGGCTACACTTCTTGATGGTCTCTTGGGCCACACATGCCTACCTGTGAACTCACTCTATCTGCTTTCATGCCACAACACAGGACATATTGTCTGCATTCGAACTACAATGTGCGCCATTCTGTCATCATATACTTACATACTACTGCATAGGAGGTGTAACACAAATCTAATTTTCAATGTATCCTCTTCAGCTGGTGAAAGGTTTGCAGTCACTGGCTGCTCATATTGATGTTTTTATTGGTACTTAGAACTGAACAGTATTAAGTAACAAGATCAATTTCATACATTTTTAGGCCAGCCTAATACTGTTTTACTGATTTTTATTGATTTGCCTCCTTATGTATTTGCATATTGCAGGAATAAGACCTTGAATGAGTAAGGGCCTTTGTGGTGCAGCATCCCAGCTGCCTGTACAAGAAAAATAATTAGGTTTAGTGCACTTACATGAATGCATCTTGGTAACATTTTATTCATTTATTCATTTATTTATTTATTTGCCATTTGTTAACCGGGTTGGTCTGGCTGGGCAGGTGCTTTTTTCAGCAGAGACCCGAGGAGAAAAGCTCCACAGTCTACATTTTACAATGACTTACATATGTCAAATGTCTACAGCATGCATTAAACCATCAGTTACTAATTTTAGTTACAAATGTGATTTACAAATGTTTACAAATTTGATAAGAGTATGCAAAAAGGAAGAAGAGTGTAGATATTGAGCAAAAGATGTAAAGAGAGAAATCTTGGTTGTGTTAGCCTTTCTTGAGAAGGTATATTTACTGATTAATATAAAAACATAGGTTTTGCCTATAGCTGAATATAGCTGTTAGATGGGAGAATGAAAGAAGGAGGAAGGAGAGGAGGGAAGGCCAGTCATTCTAGTGGCATAGAGTCAAGATGAGAAAGAAGAGGTTGGGAAAATGAAGGGAAAGAAGAGGGTGGGAGTTATAAAGGTACAGAGAAAGGAGGTAGAAAAGTTTACAGTTAGGTGAGTGAGGTATAGGGGATGGAAACAGGGGTATTATAGGTATGGATGGCAGGGGAGGGTAGCAAGGTAGGGATAATTCAAGTGGGGTGGTAACAGGGACAGTACCAGGAGCTACTTATGTAGTTCTTCAGGTTAATCTTGAAGTTGAGAGTGTTTTGGGGATCTCTGATTTGGTGAGGGAGCTTGTTCCAGGATGAGGTGACTGCATGACTGTAAAGACTTTTACCTATGGTTTTATTAGGTTTTGATACTTGGAGTAGACAACAAACTAATAAAATAACTCAGCTACAGGTGGGTGACTGATGTGGTCAAAGCTGGTTCCTTGGATCACTCACCTTTTCCCTTTGCTTCCACTGATTTAGTCCCTACTACAGCCACCATGAACTGGGGTAGACATCTCCTCTGCAGCTGTTGAAGTGTCCTTGGTGGGCAACAGAGAGCCACTCTTGTCTGGTTCTTGGTAAAGGGGCAGAGAGTGTCAGTGTACTTAGATAGAAAGCTGTGCCCATCCCTAGGGAGGTTTTGGCTGGCAAAAGTGAAGAAACAGAAACTTAAACGTATGGCATGTCTTGTTTCAGCTACCCTGGATAGGAGTAATTTAATTGGCTTAGCTCAGGGTTTAGTTTCGACACTTGACCCTTTCGATATGGCCGTTTCTGGTAAAAGGAAAAGGGATTCTTCATTTTCTAAAGAGAATCAATCAAGGTGTTTCTGAAATCACAGATTCTTTTATTTCAGAATAAGATTCTGAGGCGAGTGTGGCCAGTAATTTTGAAGGATCTGCTTTCTCCAAAACTATTTCTAGAACAAATCAATTGTTTCAGTAGGAATGCAGTGATGTTTCTTAGTCCCCCAATAAGTATTTTGATTTTTTTTACAGCTGGAATTACCAGAACCTACTCTTATTCCTCCAGTTCTGTATTCTTTGGTGGATGTTTTGTCATAGCATGCATTTTCCTTAATACTGCATACCTCTCACATAATATCCAGATTTTCCCTCATATTTTTGGTCTGTTCCTCATAAAATTTAATTTTTCTGGCCAGTCTTTGACAAGTCATTGAGAATTAAAGTCTGGGAATATTGACAGTCGTCTGAGTTTCAGACTTCATACCCTTCAGAATTTTGAAGCCAACGCTAAACACTCTGTTATATCAACTTTCTACATTTGTAAGAGCAATGTTTCAAAATTGTCCCTATTTTTGGGCCTTTGCCCCCCCCCCCCCCATTATTTATGGCTTTGTCCAGATTTCTTGATCTAAGAGTGTGGGAGGTATGCCTGATAGCCAGCCTGCTGCCCCCAAGAAAGGCTTTGTAAAGTACCTCAAACTTTTAAGTTTCTTATACTCTCATCCCCAATATAACACAGCAGCTATTGCTTTTGTAAACCCAGCACTGATAAACTTATGGTTAATAGTAATCCCTCTTCTGACAAGGCTGGGAAAGCCTTTGATAAATTTGGTCAAAAGTGTATTCTGCTGCATCACTTGTTTTTAGAATTCTCAGTAGTCAAACTCATACACTGAAGTTTATGCTTGCCCCTTGTGTGAATATGAGGAATATCATGTTATCCATTTCCTCTCGTGAGGAGGAATCCACTTCTGTATCTCAAGTGACTGCAAACTGTTTCAAATGAGTTTATGATCCTACTGATGCCACTTCCAGGGTTGCTGCCACTGGAGCTGTTAGGAGGAGGTTTACCTGGCTGCATTCTCAAAACCTCCAAGGGGATATTAAAAGTAGTGAGATTTTGAATTGTTTCTTGGGTAGAGAATTAGTTTTTGAATTCTCTGCTGCAGAGGTCATTAAAAATGTGAAGAGAGAGGAAAGCTGATTCAAGGGATCTGTGATTTCTTTCTACCCCCCTCCTCTAAGTTTGCTAAGGGAGACAATGCTTCCTCTACAACTATCTTTAAAAAGTAAAATAAACGGTCCCAGCAAGCTGCTGGAAACCAGTTCTTTAAAAAGCAATGTCAGGGAGGCTCTAAAAAGAAAGCAGCACCCCCCCAAAAAAAAAAAAACAAGTACAGTCTAATAAATCTTAGTAACTGTATGAAGGATTTCCAGTCACCCTTCCACCCTGGCAGTCCTTTAATCCTTCCAGAAAGTCTGAACCTCCATTTCTCTCTCTTTGGCAACAGACTGTTTCAGATAGATGGGTTCTGATAGTAATCCTTCAAGGTTACAGATGGCAGTCAGAGACTTTTCTTCCCTTTTGGGGGATTTCTCTTTACCCACCAGACTTTTCCCTCCTGACTTTCAGCACATGCTAGCTCAGGGGGTAAAAATAGATATTGTCCCTTGTCTCAGTTAATGGAAGGATATTATTTCCACTGGTTTTGATGCCAAGAAAGAAGATTCTTAGAGATTTCTACATATTTCTTTTTCTGAATCAGTTTGTGATGGTTCCAAATTTCAGAGTACATTCTCTTCACAACTTGTTACCCCTTGTTCCTCATTTGAGTTTTTTACTGGCCTTAGATTTAAAAGACATATTATCAAACTCTTGCAGATCCGTATTTCATAAGTTTAAGTTTTTCTGTGTGTTTGCATTACAGTATCAGTTCTCTGCTTTACCATTTGGTTTATCTACCGCTCCAAGGGTGTTCACAGTGTCTGGCTCTAATGGTAGCCTATTGCAGACTGCAAGATATTTGGATTTTTCCATATTTGGACAATTTGCTTATCTTTGCAGAGTATTTTTCAAAGTTTCAGGGATGTTTTTGTTGGGTAAGGGATGACCTACACAGACTGAGTTTTCAAGAGAATTTGCAGAAGTCTTCTTTGACTCTTTTTCATAAGATTATTTTCCTGGCGTGTCTCCTTAACACCTCATTTGAAAGATTGTTTCTTCCACAGGAGAAAGTAGATCTGTATTTGGATATTTTCCTGAATTTTGTCAATCAGAGTTATCTTGTCATCGAGGTATTTCCTCAGAATACTTGGTCTAACGCCATCTGTGACACTCATGATACCTCTTGCAAGACTACACAGGAGAAAAACTCAGTGGTACCTAAAATCTCTTTGGTCCCAGCTTCAACATCTCCTGACATTAAAAATTCCAGTTTAGGGATTTATCTAAAGAGAGGTTGTGGGGTAGAGAATTTCTCAAAATACAGGTCTCCCATTCTCCCTTTCTGCTCCAGCTCACTCACTCACACCAGGCACCTCAGACTTTGTTTTGAGAGCACTGTCTTTGGTTATGAAAGAGCAAATTCTTTGGAACAAAAAATACCAACCAAAACACATGAACATAAAGGAGGTGTTAGCTTTTATAAATGTCCTTAAGTCTTTCAATCGTTTGTGGTCTCTAAGTCCTCCTCAGTTGTTTAAAATGACACCACAGTGAAGTGGTACATAAACAATCAAGGGGGACTAGATCATACTGTCTGTGCAAACTAGCCATGGTAACCTGGCATATAGCTTTTCAGCACAGTCACACTCTACAGGCATGTTATGTATCATCAGAGTAAAATTGCTTGGCAAACAAGCTGAGTAGGATCAGGACAGACCCTCACAAATGGAAACTGGATCGGGAGTCTTAAAATAATTGATACAGCTGTAGGGAACACCTCAAACAGATCTAAAATAGATCTATTTTTCTCCACTCACAACAGTCAGTTGGCAAACTTCTGCTCTAAGATTCCATGCCGGAAAACAGATGCATTTCCCTTTCCTTTGATAGGAATATTCCTGTACACTAGTGTTTCTGTGACTCTACAGTATTTGTGTGAGTTACTATCCTATGGCCTATCTTATTTCTCAGTCAAGATTTACTTGTTGGCAGTCTTGGCAAGTCTACTAGTAGTTCCCCTTCTTTTAATGCAATACCTGTCAAAAATGTTTTTGAAAGAGGTGCTGCATGGGAAGCTTCCTAGGAAACAGGTGACTCTTGTTTGGGATCTTAATTTTGCATTAGTAAAAAGAACTTTTGCTCTGTTTGAACTAGCTTATCACGCTGACTTGAGGTTCTTATCAGGGAAATCACTCTTGCTAATTGCTTTGTCCTCTGCATGAAGAGTATCTGAGCTGCATGCTCTTATGGTGGGTCAACCTTATCTAACTTTTCACAAAGGCGGGGTTTCTTTAAGGACTAATCATGCATTTATACATAAAGTGATATCAGAGTTTACCTTAAGCCAAGAAAGGATACTCTATAACTTGATGGAACAAAATCTTTCAGAACTTCTAGTAGTTTATTTCTAATGAAGCATAGAAAAAAGGGAAATCTGTGTCTAGACTATTTAAAACCATGTCCTATGATATTACTATTTTTTTAATAACCCCGGCAACAAAACAATTGCAGGCTCATTCTTCTAGGGCTTTGGCTTCATCTGTGGCCTTTTGGAAAGGATTTGATCCTATAAGTAGAAAAACAGCACTGCTCCCTCTGTGCACATTTTTTTTTACTACTAACTAGACTCCTCCAGGTCTAGGTTTTGCTTTATTAGGGTAATTCTTTAGGGGTTCCTGGACCCTCATCCTTCCTCCTTCCAGTCAGTTGAAGCTGTGGTAACTTAACCATATAGCTAAGGCAGTTGGTGCAGTGATCAAATGATTAACACAGTACAGCTGTGTAAGTAAACTTGCCATAACAGTAGATGTTTGAAAGATCACTGCTGCAGTAGCTGCTCTCTCACTTCACCTCCCCCCCTTATTTTTTGTATCTTTTTGCCACGGTTTGAACTCTATATTGTAATATCCCTAGGTGAGTAATGGTTTGGGTTCATGGAAGGTACCTTAAAAGCTGGCCAGCTGTTGTGTCCTGTACGGGATAAACCCATATATCTAAGGCTACTGCAGCAGTGATCATTCGAACATCTACTGTTATGGTAAATTTACTTAAGTAAATATACTTTGTATATTATGTGGACATGCTTTTTCTTTTGCAGTGCACTTTGTCACTATTCATAGTAATCGCACACTGCCATTTGATATATGCTTTTACTGTTAATTAGTTGTCTGTATATTTCTCTGGATAATTCCTTAATGTTCTGCAAACTAACTGTATTGTGGCATATGTTTTCTGCACATTATACTGGAGTTTTTCTGCCTCCCAAAGACATGCTGTAGGTGGATTGGACACTCTAAACTGGCCCTAGGTGTGAGTGTGTGTGTGTGTGTGCCTTCTGTGGAAGGTTGGGCACTGGGCTGGCAACTCGACACCGTAAAACTCCACTGCCAATCATGAGCGGACAGGTGATCCGCTGTGGTGACCCCTAACCGGAAAAGCCGAAAGAAGAAGAAGAAGAAGAGACTTGGAATAGATGTTGGTCTGAGCTACGAAGTTCACAGTTAGTGATGTAGGGAGAGACAATAGATGATAGAGAGGGGCAAGCTGACGGTTGTAGCAGGATGGAATGTAACATGTTAAGTTGAGGGAGGAGGAGTTGGTTTTGTTGCACTAGCCAGTTTAGTATTTTCAGTGCAAGGCAGTGGTGAGAGCGGTAGGGGAGGTTTGTGGCAAACCTGGCGATTTTATTGTAAGTTAGTTCAAGTGTATTTAAGAGGGTTTTATCGAGATTAGTGAAGATAGGGGCAGCGTAAAGTAATGAAAGAAGGAG
This sequence comes from Protopterus annectens, assembly GCF_019279795.1. Lineage (NCBI taxonomy): Eukaryota > Metazoa > Chordata > Ceratodontiformes > Protopteridae > Protopterus > Protopterus annectens. Next base: position 1,460,505,411 of record NC_056735.1, read on the forward strand.
GTAGGCTTGGGCTAAGGGATACTTTGGAGTCCTGTGTAAGGAATTTTTTTATTTCTATATACCTGTCCGAGTTTCTGGTGGATCTTTTTGATACAGGTGTGGATGTGGGTATCAAATTTAAGCTTGTCATCTATTAGTACTCCTAGTAGTTTGGTGTTAGACTCAGCCATGATATTAGTATTGTTTAGGGAGGAGAATGAGAAGGAAGATTTGGTGTGTTGGAGAGACTTGGGAAAGAAGAGAAAAAGTTTAGTTTTGTTAGGATTAAGTAGGAGCTGGTTAGTAGTGAGCCATTTTTCGACAGAATGTAAAGTGTCTTGAGTGAGGGCATGTAGCTGGGTTAGATTGTCTGAAGTGGAGATAATTGTGGAGTCGTCGGCATATTGTATAAGTGTAGAGGGGAACACTTTATAAGCTCAAAATACTGAAATCTTGAATTTCAGTATCTCAAGTTCATAAAGTGGAAGGATCGGAAGATCGCAACACCAGAAGAGTGAAATTCAAAATCTCAAATGCGGGAGATTTTGAATTAGCAGTCCTAGTGTTGCACTGTGTTTGTGAATTCAGGTACGTGTTTATGTTTAAGGTTGTTTGGTAGGGGCTGTAGTGTGTGTTAGTGTGTGTTGTTACTGTGATGTGTGTGTGCAAGAGGAATGTAGTTTGTGTGGTGGTATTTTGTGTTTGTGTGTATGTAGTGCGACCTTGGAGTTAGAATATATAAGTAGGGGGGTGTGGGGGGTGCAGCGGTGCTTGCCCCCCTGCATATCAAAAGGGTAGGTGTGTGTGCTTATTTAGTTGTGTGCGTGTGTGTTGTAATGGTGTTTGAAAGTGTTGAGAGTTTGAATTTCACGGTTTTGCGGTTTCAGGATTTAGGGCTTCATGATTGTGTAGTTTCGGGTATTTGGATTTTCTACTTTATGGGCTCGAGATTCTGTAATTCGAGATTTCAGAATTTTGAGCTGATAAAGTGAATCCGTGTAGAGTGAGGGCACTCTACACTTAAACATCAGGTTCACAATAGTGAAGTCCACATGGTTAAAGGGATAAACATACTTGCAAAACACTGGGGAAATGGTGATGTCTTTTGTAGTCCTTAGATGGGAGATATAGTCCCTTAATTTATTGCCTGCTGTGCCTGGAAGTAACATAGTTTTCCTAGCACAGAGAGGTAAATATACAATGATGGGTGAATGATGCAATCACCAAAATGTCTCCCAGAGAGAGACGTATTGTGGCACAACCCATCATTTATTTTTGACTTTTAAACTGCTGCTCTGTTTTCTCAATGGCTTCAACACACACACACACACACACACACACACACACACACACACACACACACACACACACACACACACACACAGACACGTGCATTATTTAACCTGTATTATCCTTTTATGGTCCATAGAAGTCCATACAATATTGTTTCCTCCTCTGTCCATTATCTTCCTGCTCATTTCCATAAATTTTCCTTTGATATTTCTCTTATCATCAGTTTTAAGGTACATTACTACTTGTCTGTCTGTAAATTATTACTGACCGCAAACACATCGCAGTTTGGTCTTTTCCCTGCAGCCATCATGCTATAAATACATTACTTATTGCCGTATTATATTTTTCTATTCAATGATTAGCCAATTTATTTTAATTCCTCTCGCTTTTACTGTGCAGATGTTATGTTCATGTAAGAAATATTTAAAAATCATGTAAATAAGCTCATGTACAGATGTTTCACCCTGTAATTATAAATGTGCATCATGTGTAACTTAAACGTGGAGCTTTTCTCCCCGGGCCTCCTGGTTTTACCCAGTCTGAGTTTTCCTGGTCAACAAAGATAAATAAATAAATACATTCATATTTCCCTCATAAAATGTCATCTTACTTGGAGAGAATCAGGCTTATACCTGCATCTATGTCTGTGGGTTTGTGGAATGGCAGCTTGGAAATTGCTCCTAGCTGGAGGTTAATATCTATCGAAGGCAATTGGAACTGCTCTTGAGAGGGGGTAGATGGGCTATTAGAGATACACCAGTCTGCATACCTTGTGCTTTGTTCTTGACTTCAGCTAAAGCATGGCAGAGTTAGTGCTAATTAGTCCAGCTGTATTGTCAGCAAAGATCTTGCAGGCTGCATTTCACACAATGGAGACTTGCTATGATCCCCAAATGTGTACGTAACCATAAAAAGGGAAGGCATGAAGGATTAGCAATAGAAAAAGCTCAAAATGTTTTCACTTAAAGTACATACAGCAATAAGCAACTTCAAAACTTCTCTATAACACATCTCCAGTGAATTCACATTCTCTAGTTTCTACAGTAGTCTTGTAGCTGTAGAGTTATTCTGAAAATAAAAATGTTTTTCTGATGACAGTCTGCACAACTGAGTTTTAGTTTACTTCCCTGAATTGCATTTCCTGGAATTTCCATTTGTTAACTGGATTGAAATACGTATTCACCTGAATAATAAATTCCCATACTACTAGAGTGATCCAGTGACATTTCTATTTAAGAATACAATGCTCTCCCATCATCTTAAGGAAGACAGTGTTGTAAGACGCTATAAACAGTAATGCTGATTGTAGTAATTCCCAGTGATAATGATTGAAGATGGACTTAACAGTAGCTAAGTAACGACTATGTATAATATGCATCTTATGTGCTAGCTAACACTTATGATGAGGAAGGTTTGTCCACCACTCAATGAAAGACGTAAGGATTGGCCAATAAGGCAGTGGTGCCACTAATATAAATAAGTGTAGGAGGGGCTAGAGTGGCAAACAAAAACCGCAAAGCAAATTGCATTTCCCACCCTCTTGCTCTGTGTAGAACTACACCCAATCCCTAATCTCCCTGAGGTGTACCAGACATCATGCTTTTCAAGGCCCTTTTCCATGGCTGTTCATCAGGGCAGTCTGTGGAATCTGGAAACTGTACTTACAGTATGCATTTATTTAGCTTCTTGATTTGTTGACTGGGTAATTGTATTACTTCTAGGACTTTCTAACCTCAATATTTGACATAAAGCAATATATGTGTTCTAGCTTTGCAGTTATACTCTACATGACAAATACAACAGCTCCTTATGAATTCAAATGGTGCAGATAGTTTTTTTGCACAGGTTTTAGACATGGACACTTTGTGAAAGAAAACTATTTTGACTGGAGCGGGAGGATGGAGTGGCAGGAGCATGTAGGAACCATTACATGAGTGGGCTAGCAGTGCCACCAGGTAAATTTAAGTGGAGGTATCTGCATAAAGAATTACATTTCTAGTCCAGTTTACTTCCTTGAGCTGTGGATTTAGAAGGGCATGTTGTGTGCAAGCAGTCAACTTAGCATTTAAAGTTTTCAGGTGACCAAGAAGCAGCATATTCCATGATATTATAGTGTCTGTTATAAATCCATTCCTGAAATGAACAAAAGAATTCCACAGTGGTATTACTAATAAATCTGTGTACACTTTTGTAGTTAATTATTTATAGGCATCCCTGCAAATCTCATACTGTGGGTTATCATCAACATATTATGCAAGTCCGCCTGCAGCAGCATATAAGATGTGAGCTCCTTCACCAAACAAGTGCATTGGAAAGGGGAAAACACATCCCTTTGCTATGCAAAGATATACTGTTTAACTAGATAAAATATAATTGTCCTTTAGTGTTTTGCTACAGTTATTCATATACCTAACATTCCAGTGTCACTTTTCTGCATTTTTTTTCTGTACTTCTTGAGGACATATTTTTCAAAATAGTTAAGTAGCTTTATTTTATATTGGTTTACCTCTTTTCATAAAGTAAATTTATGTGACTAGATCAAACAAGTACACAAACTTGAAATATCAATATGATACAGTAACAATTATTACAGTGAAAATAAATGGTGTGTGTGTGTGTGTGTGTGTGTGTGTGTGTGTTTGTATGCATACGTGTGTGTGTGTTTGTGTGGGTGCATGTGTGTGTTTCTGTGTGTGTGTGTGTGTGTGTGTGTGTTTGTATGCGTGTGTGTGTGTGTTTGTATGCGTGTGTGTGTGTGTGTGTGTGTGTGTGTGTGTGTGTGTGTGTGTGTGTGTGTGTGTGTGTGTGTGTGTGTGTGTGTGTGTGTGTGTGTGTGTGTGTGTGTGTGTGTGCATGTGTGTGTATGTGTGTCTTTGAAACGGACTTTTCTTTATCCAGTTTAGGACACTTTTCCTATCATGGGGCATTTGAAGGTTGTTATGCTATAAATGTTTATGGAGTAAGTTAACATGGACTATGGAAGTATGAGTTCGACATATACACATACTTGCAGCCTGGAACAACAGGATTGAAATGGTTAAGGTCTTTGCCTCATAGGCCCAAGGTAGAGGGTTTGATTCTTACTAGGGTTATTGGCTAGGCTTAAAATGGCCTAATATTCACATATGAACCTATATGAACATCTATATTTGTTATCATACCTCTCAACTGTCCAGACTTTCGCAGAATGTCTGGATTTTTGGCTCATACTTTTGGTCTGTTCCTCATAAAATTTGTGGTTTTCTGGCAAATTACTGGGACGATCTGAGGATTGAAGTCAGTAAATAATGACATGCATTTGAGTTTCAGACTTCACTCTTTTAGAAAGCCTGGACTAAACTACTACTGTTCAATTAAAAGTGCACTGGAACTTAGAAAATTGCCACATTGTTTACATGATTAATTGTTATTTTATTTATTTATTTATTTGTTTATTTATTTATTTATTTTTTCTACAAATTTGTTTTAAATACCATTTTGAATCATTTGAAATTTAAGTGTATATTTTGTTTCCATCATCATACATATATATTTTTTTTTATTTTTTTCTGGTTCTTTTTCCACTTTATTCAAAATGATGGTAATAACAATACTAACTAATTATACAATTATATAGGTTTTTAGGGTTCTTGTACACAGACCTGAAGAAGTCTAGAAGGACGAAAGTGATCTTTGTTAACAATAGGTTATGAAAATAGAAACTGATTTTTACATGCAAAATGTATATGTGTATATTTATATATAATTTTTGATCGCAAAATGAACTAAGGTTGATATATTTCCAGCCATGTAGTATATTGCCTTATATAAAATCACAGACTTAATAATTTGGATAAATAAGATGTACCATTAAAGTACATTAGGGCTATATATTATTATGACAGCTACTTGGTAGGGCAGGACCAGCTCGAATGTCACACTGATGGGGGAAGGGATGTGAATTTAACATGTGTACCAATAACACTTTGTTTTACAGCACAATAAACCACTCCCATGCCTGATAAAAAGTATATATATATTTAGAAAGCTTGTGAGGAAATTATTACTCTATTTTTGTTTTGCTTGGATCGCTTGTCTGTGTACTTAATAAAGGATTTTCGACTGGAAACAGACTGCCTGCCTTGCTTGGATTACTTTTGAATACTTAGTAATGCTGTAGAATTATATATTTTCAATTATTACTTTTTGACTTGACGAGTTTACGTTCGCTACTTCTACTACTATTGTCTGATCTGATTAATATACAGTGATTAACTAGAAATATATGGACTGAAAATCTTCCACACAGAGAAGTTTCTTACACTGTTGAGTTTCAGACTTACAGTCCTCCAGAAAATGTATGTTAAAACAAACCCTGTTACTATAGCAACTTTGTAAGTTTATAAGAGCAATATTTTAAATATGTTCCTATTTTTGTGCCTTTGTCCCCCCATTTTATTGGGCTTTGTCCAAATTTCTTGCAATAAGAGGTTGAGAGGTATGGTTAGGATTTAAGCCTAGCATTTCAGTGAGCTTGACTCCAAAATGCTTGGAAATAATGAGTGAAGAGGATCTCAATGTTTCAGTGTCTGTTACTTGAAACTCCAAATAGACAATGCAAGCTGCCTAAAACTTCAAATAAAAAAAAAATATTTTTTAAAAAAGTGTATTTTGGTGGGGGCAAGCCATTTTCATCACTACACGTCTCTTAACTTATATATAAAAGAAAATTGCTAGCCAGGCAAGCTCATTGACAAACAAACCTTTTCATGAGTTACCCATGAGTATGCAATTGACTTGCTCACAGTCGCACAAATAGACAAATGGCATTTGTGGGAATCAAATCCACAACTGCTGTAGACAGTCTATGTCTGGCAATACATAATTTATTTATGTATGTATTTATTTATGTATGTAATTATTTATTTATTTATTTTATTTTACATTTGTTGACTGGGAATGTCTGACTGAGCTGAAGCCCTTTTTCAGCAGAGACCCAGAGGAGAAAAGCTCCAATTAATACAAACAGTTTAAACTCAGATAATACAAGCAATGTAACAATTCCATAGTAATTAAAGACTCTATCAATATATACAACGTATTTGAAAGGCAACTGGAAACAAACATCAGTACTGTATTAAAAATGTTATATAATATATGAAATGAACCGATGTCTTAAATGGTGTTTACAGAGAAAGTAAGGGAAAAGGAACATGTAGAGGTGACTGGAGGAAGGTAAAGGATGGAGTGGTTGAAGGTAGTAGAGGTTGATTATAAGAGGAAACAGTGGAGAGAGAGGAGAACGAATGTATATTAGTTAGCTGGATATATTCAAGGAGGGTAAGAACAGTGGCAGGTCCGTTGCTTTTTAAAGTATTCTTTTATTGCTGATTTAAATTGTTTATGATGTGTAAGAGTTCTTATTTCGAGAGGAAGTTTGTTTCATGCTGTAGAGGGGTGGTAGCTATAAATGTTGCACCCTGATTTAGACTTGGGTTTATAAATATATAATTGATCTTGGGATGAGCTCCGGAGATTTCTTGTGGGGGAACAGTGGGAGATAAGGGAGCACAGAGCTGGACAATAGGCTGGCTAATATAGAATTGAGTGTATGATTTGGAGTTGTGAGAGGAGAAGAAGGTGAGGTAGTTCAAGCCAGTTTAAGTGTCTTAAGGAGAGACAGTGGTGGGATTTATGGGTTTGTTATGCTACAAATCTAGCTATCTTGGGATAGGTTGACTCGAGTTTGGTAAGTAGAGAGGAGTTTAGATTTGTGAAGATCTGAGAGCTATAAGTTAAGCACGGTAGTAGGTAAGCATATGTGAGGGTAATCCTGGCTTCTGGGGTGAAAATTTTTTTTATTTCTATACAAAAGTCCTAGTTTCTGATGGGTTTTCCTGGTACAATTATTTATGTGAAGGTCAAATTTTAGCTGATCATCAATGGTAACACTGAGGAGTTTTGTGCTGGATTCAACTACTATAGTGGTATTGTTAAGAGACATTATGAAAAAGGAAGATTTGATGTGGTTAACTGTTTTGGGGAGAAAGAGTAGTAGTTTTATTTTTTTAGGGTTGAGGATGAGCTGATTATTTGAGAGCCATGTCTCAAAAGAATTAAAGGAAGACTGGGTAGCAGATAAGAGTTAAGAGGGAGAATTGGCAATTGTTGTGACTGTAGAGTTGTCAGCATACTGAACTATGGAAGACTGTGGGCAGGAGAAATAGATTAAGTTAGTGAAGATATTAAAAAGTAGTGGTCCAAGAACGGATCCTTGTGGGACACCCATTTTTACTGGAAGGGAAGTAAATAGTGCAGATTGCCATCTCACTGATTGCAGTCTGTTGGTGAGATAGCTGGAGAACCATGCTACTGCATCTGGGAAGAAGTTGAGGTCTGACAGTTTCTTCAGTAGCAGACAGTGAGAAACAGTGTCAAAAGCCTTTTGAGAGATCAAGGAACAGACATGATCTCTGGTTAAAGAAATAATGTTGAGGAAGGACAGAAGAGCAGTGGTGGTACTATGTTTGGGTCGGAAACTGTGCTGTGTGGGAGTGAGTGCTTTTTCCTGTAAGAGATATTGCATAACTTATGTATGTATACATTTCTCCAAGACTTTAGAGAGAGGGGAGAGGATAGCAATAGGTCTGAAATTGTAGATTTCAGAGGAGTTACCTCCTTTATTAATAGGTATGGTGTAGAATTGTTTCCATATTGATGGGACCTTGTATTCTGAAATAGAGTGATTGATTATGATAGATACGGGCAGAGCAAGAGAGTCAGCTGCTATCTAGAGAAAATATGATGGGATGTTGTCAGCAGATACAGAGCATGGTTTTAGCCTAGAGAGCAGGGTTTTGATGCAGGTAGTGGGAACAGGTTTAAGGGAGAAAGTGTTTAAAGAGTTAGCAGTTGAAGAAGGTTCAGGGCAACTGGGACCATTGGTGTTAGAGAGGTTGGGGTTAGGGTTAAATAGTTTGGATATTGATTCTATAAAGTAGGTGTTAAATGTGTTGGCAGTTTCATCAGGTAATTTGTCAGGGCAGGGGCTGGGTGAGGTAGGGTTACCAGGGTATAGTGCCAGGTTATACCAGTAGGGAGAAAAGAGAAAACTGAACACAAAAGGAATCACTGCCTGCATTCACACAGAAATTATACTGTTAATGATCTCCGATGAAGAACAATGATTATGGAACTCTTTGTTGTATAGCAGCTTTGAACCTCATCAACTTTACACTCCAAGATGCATAGAGTAACAGAAATAACAATACACTTAAACCTTTAAAAATCATTAGGAGTTCAAAACAAGGGAATAGCTTTAACTCTTAAAAGTAATGAATTCCCTACACCTGCAGTGTAGATACAAAGCACCTTAGTGGCCTGGGTGCTTGATGACAAAGGCAGCAGAGAATGAGCATAAGCATTCTAAGAGGGAGGGAGTGCACATACTGATGGGTATATGCATATCTGGAATTCACTCTGGGGACTGAGGGCACCACCACATGGTGCTACCAGTATATGGGCAGTGTGTCGTGCTGATGGAAGTGAGAAGTGGGACAGTGCAGATGCCTACTGCATAACCCACCCAGGCCATCACTAGGTTTGCATAAGGGAGGGGGGTAGGCCTTAATATGAAAAATCCCAGACCACTCCTGCTGGCTGCCTTAATTATGACCCCCCATTCAGCTGACTCTTGCCTTGGTGATGGGGAAATAAATTGTTCAATCATTTGGAAGGGAAAAACTCAGTAGCGAAGAATGCTGGAAATGTGTTTTAGTTTTTATTTATATCATAGAATTCTCTTTTATAACTGCTCATGACAACAAACAATTGTGTAACACAATCCTACTTCTAGTATTTATAGACATCTCATCAAAAGAAATATGGAGGTAATAAGGTGTGAAAATTATGCTTTAGGTGAATTATTAATGCATTATATTATTTGAGTAATTAATCTATCTGCATTATTAAATCTTACATGAAAACCTAACCTAACAGCATATTAAAACATATTATGCCATCAATTATGAGGGATTTCTAACATTCTGAAGGATTAATGTACTTCATCCTTCTCAAGTATGCCAACTAGCCTTCATCAGTGTAGCGAGGCAGGATTTTCTGATAGCATGTATAGAACTACTAAAAATATAAGTGTCAACACTGATTTTCTGGAAAAATTATTTCAGTCATTATTTCTAAGCAAGCTAAGCCAGAAAACATACTTGGATTTCATGAGAATTATTTCTGAGCAAGTTAGGCCAGAAAGGATTTATGTTCTGTAAAACATTATGCTACAGCTGCATGTTGCTCATTTAGATAAGATATTATAGCTTTGCTTTGTTATAAACAAATATTATGGAATGATGCTTGCCTAGGAGAAGCAAAGGAAACATAAACAAAATGCTATCATATTTTGTCCTTGCTTTTATTACAAGTTCAGTAATAAATACGTTGTTTGTGTAAGGGGAAATTACTGGTGGGATATTGAAAAACTTGCTCAAAGTATGAGAACATTCTTAAGTGTGATAGTCTGAGCCCTCACTGAATGATGATCTTGCTATCAACTTAAGAATAAGAATTATGATTGGAAATAATATTCCAGAAGGGGCCATCTAAGCAGGCCAGTGCTTTTTTCATGTATATAAGTTAGTCTTTGTAGGCTGACATGTTAGATTCCCATTCTGTGTAATTTCAGTAGCTGTCATCTATTTTGGAACAATAAACTTATTTGCACAAAATGTTTTTATTTCTCTCTGGATTTATTTTGCGATGGACAGTGTTACAGAAGTTTGCACTTCCTTTACTGAATGGTAGTAAAAGGGAAGGCCAGTACATTTATTTACTTCTATAACAGTCTGACATGAAATCTAAAGTTAGCCATAATCTGTCAAATGGTATCTATAGTGCTGAAACTGGATGGTTAGTCATGCAAGAGAAAGAGAGTGACATGTAGGAAGCTTGATACAAGGATCAGAATACTTGTAAGAGTTTTTTGTTATCGGGGGGGGGGTAACTAGGCATGGAAAAGAAAGGTAAATAATGTAACACTTTAGTTAAATATTCAGAAGAGTGCTAAAAACTTGTGTCCACAGAAAGAAACCTTGGGTCTCCTGTAAGAATACTACTACATGATGCCTGTAGTGATGATATAGTGGAGTCTTCCTGAAGGGTGTACCATGTGTGACCCTGCTCATATGGACAATATAAAACAGGGCTTGCTAGCTACAAAAGTGTCTGCAATCACAAAAGTTTACAATAATCCAAAAAATGTAAAGTAATGCAGTTTGACAACAAAAATTCAAGGAAAGAGTGCACATTTTGTGTGAAGCAATACTTTTAGCAACAAAGGAAAACATTATTTGGATATTAATTACACATGACGTGTATATTCAAAGCACTACTTAAAAGAGACATAACAACTTGGGGAATCCAGGGTTGCCTAAGGACAGGTGTTTCCAGTAAAAAGAGGAAGGAATTAACAAGTAGTTACACTCTGTCTGGAATTGTCTGTGCAATTCAGGAAGTCTCATCTTTGCAAGGATATGTATAGAACTAAGACGGTTTATTCTGTCAAAATGGCAGAAGGTCTCTGACAGACATTTTTTGAGGTGGGGTAACTGAAACTGTAAAATATATATCTGTTAGTGAGGGAAGGAGATGTGGAAGATGAGAAAAACTGATGGAAATATACATATATCTTTTTGGAATCAAAATTCAAGAAGGACAACTTTACTTGAAAAAGAAATTGCACACATACAAAGAGGGCATCATGTGACAATTTGTATATTATATAACATTAGCATCTGTTATACATCAGGTGTCTGTTTTTCCTTGAACCTGATGTCTGTTTTTCTTTGAAGCGAGTATAGACTTCATACTTTCTGATGCAAATGGTACGTCTTCAGAGGTACCATCATAAACTGCAATCAATCTGTTTTCTCTTTATTCAGAATATAACATTAAAGGTAACAGCTTAAGCCACATTTTCTGTGAGGGAAGGAAAGTCACAATAATGTATGCTTAGGAATAAATGAAGGAATGAAGTAGAAAATTCCTTGCTAGCACTGCACTTCCCAACAGTGCAGATAAGCTTTCTACCACACACACTAATCTGATCCACTCTCCACACAGTGATACTGGCAAGATTCTACCTTTGGTAACTCATACAAGATCAGATCTTCTCATTACCACAATGTGGTGAAGACTCCAGCACCATCTGCATACATATGGACAGTGATGTACTCATGCATCAGTCATTCATGTAGATGATGCACACCCATAGGTTCATAGGTTCATAGGTATGTACTAGGCTAATGGCCCTTGAGCCTTTACAAGCCTAGCCATAGGATTACCATGGCATAGTGCCACCCGACCTTAGTTCTCAGTGCCTCTGTTGAGTAAAGCCACTGGAGTTATCCTGGGGTTAATATTCTGTTTCCCATCCACTCATCAAGATATCTCTTGAAGAGGGTCAGCAAGGTGCTCTGCTTGACATGTATGCGAAGTCTGTTCCATAGCATGGGCAGTCTCTGGGTAATGAACCTGTCCCTTCAGCATGTTCTATTAATTGTGGTAATGAGGGTGAGGTCTCTGGAGCATGTGGTGTGGAGGGATTGGGATTTCTTTAGATGTAGCATTTCTAACAGAGCTGGGTCAGACATGGCTTTGTAAGTCAAGCAGAGATCACCTCTAAGTAGGCGATATGATGCAGAGAATAGTTGGAGTCTTTTGAGTCTTTCCATATAGGACAAGTGTTTAAGGCCTAAGATCCTCTTTGTGAGGTATTTTTCTGGCCTCTCCAGTTGTCGCAGGTGTCTAGTGCAGTACCTGCCAAATGGGGCATTGTACTCGATGATTGGCCTAATAAGGGAAGAGTATAGGTAGACAATGACCTCTTTCTTCCTGGATGCAAAACCCTTAGTAATGAGATGTGCCACATAGAAGAACTTTCTGACCACAGTGGCAATGTGGTGATCAAAAGAGAGGTTGCTGTCAACCTGTGTTCCCAGATCTCTTATAACATCATCTGTGTTCAGTGGACTACCATCAATGTGGTGGTAATTTATGGGAACCGGGTTTTTCCCAAAGGGGATGACGACACATTTTTTGGCATTGAGCTTAAGGCCATGGTTCCGACACCAGTCGTTGGTCTCAGTGAGGCCATTCTGTAGGATGTCAACATCACCTGGGGAGTTAATAACAGCTCCCAACTTGCAATCGTCTGCGAACTTTGTCAGCCAGAGTCCCTTCATGTTGGCCTGGACTTCAGATAATTAGATACCAAACAGGAGTGGACCCAGGACCGAACCCTGTGGGACTCCACCTCTGACTAAGTAGCAGTCTGACTTGGAGTCAGCTACTTTCACACTGTGGGTTCTATCTGTGAGCCAGTTTGCAACCCACCTAGTGATATAGGAATTGATGTCAAGCTTAGTGAGTTTTTCTATGATTCCTGAGTGGGGAATGGTATCAAAAGCCTTGGCCAGATCAAGGTAGGCTGTATGAATCACCTTGCCTTCATCCACACCTCTGGTGACTGACTCAAAGAAGTCGACCAAGTGGAGCAGGTATGATCTATCCTTCACAAAACCAAACTGTGTGGGATCCAAAGTTTGGAGATTCCCTATATCCTTGTTTATTAGTCCATGATGATGTGTTCCATAGCTTTGCATATCAGACTTGTCAGGCTAATGGGGCGATAGATCCCAGGGTTTGTAGTTGCTCCTCCTTTGTGGAGAGGGATGACTGTAGCACTGCGACATTCAGTAGGGACAAAGCCTAAGGTGAGGCTGTGATTGAACAAGCCACACAGGTGAGGTGCCAGTTCACTCTGTAGTTCATGTAGAACACAACCAGGGATATTGTCAAGTCCCATAGAAGCTGTATTCTTGGCCTTGGACAGTGCTGTTTTAACTTGTGCAGCAGTAATACTATGTGCCTGGCAATTTACTGGTATTGTGATTGGTCCTTTTGGGGGGAAAGAGGGGGAAAGTTGGCACTGAATCTGTCGGCCAGTATACTGGCAATATCTCTTGGCTCGGTATAGGAGGTACCATTTTGCATTAGCTCAGAGCAAATCTGGGTATTGCTGTGGAGATTCTTTACATAACTATAGAAGGCCTTGTGGTTGCTTTTACTATCTGCTGCAATTCTGTTTTCATAGCTAGCTTTAGAGGATTTGATGAGGGATCTCAACTTTTTTGTTGAGGCTGATAAGGTAGTTTTTCCAATCTTGGGACTGCACCTTATTCTTCAACAGTTTCCTCCTTCTGTTGTAGAGTTTGTTTATGGCAGGGGACCACCAGATTGGCTTCCTTTTTGTGGAGGAGAGCGTCTTGGTTCTATTGGGTATGGCGAGATCCATACATTTGTGTACGTCTTCATATAGTGCATTGGTGTATGATTCTGCGGTCATGCAACTATTCTCCATTTGCATGGATGCCGTGAAGTTAGCCACCTCTGGTTTTAGGAGCCCAAAGTTAGCTTTGGAGAAGTTTTTCCTGGTGGTTACCTTTGCGGGAGTGGGAGGGATGTAGATTTCCAAGGTAATTAGTTTGTCGTTGGATCTAACCAGGGAGGAGCTGACTATTGGTGTAGAGCAATGGTCACCCATGTTAGTAATGACCAGGTCAAGGATGTTGCTACCTCTAGTGGGGGTAAGAATGAGATGATGCAGGGCATTGGAATTAATGAACTCCAGGAAATGTTGGGCAAGTGTATTGGTACATGAGTAGTTTACCCAGTTAATGGAGGGGTAGTTGAAGTTGCCTAGTAAGAGAGTGTTAGGTTGGACCCTAACATTCCCCAGTGTGCTTAGGAATGTGGAGTGCGAGTCTTGGGACATGGTTGGGGACCTATAGCAGGCTATGACCTGAATCACTGTCTTACCCAATGTTAGCTGCACCTGAAGTATCTCTGATGGGTTATGTTGGGCTACCAGTCTGGAGGTGTGCGAATCCTTTATGAATATGGAAACACCACTGGATTCAGAGCTTCGGTCCAAGTTCTGGGACCAAAAGGTGTGGAATGAGTTATAGCCTGGCAGTGCAGGGGTGCTTTCTGCTACCTTAAACCAGGTCTCTGTTACAGCACAAATGTCAATTTTCTCTATTTTAAGGAGTGCCTTGAGTGAGTGCATTTTGAGGTTTAACTTCTAGCATTGAGGAACATGACCCTCAGATTGCATTTGTTAGTAGCTGTTACGGTAGTAATTTGGTCTTAGGAATACCACCTAAAAAGGGCACTATAGGGGTGGCAAGAGCCTTGGCCAGTATCTGGAAGCCCAGGAGTGACAGATGCAGGCCATCTCTAGCAAAGCATCGAGGTCTGTCAGTCATGTCATCCCAGGCAAACAGATACTGGATCCCCTTAGAATGACACCAGAAACTTAGCCAGTTGTTTAAATCAATCATTTTCTGCTTGCACTGTGGTATCATTCTGGATGATGGTAGGATGCTGCTCAGGGCTAGGGTCATACCTGCCTGGGCTACATAATCCAAGAGCTCCTCCATCTCTCTTTTTATGTATTCCAGGGAGGTACATCTCAGGTCATTCACACCCACATGTACAATGACAGACTCATATATGTACCTGTTGTTGAGGGACCTGAGTGAGTGTGTTATGTCGTGGATCCTGGCACCTGACAGGCAGCTGACTGTTACTTTCTCCTTATTCAGCCTAGTGTGTGGGACATCAGTGTGCCTCTCTATTGAGTCACCAATAACTAGTGTGTTGGGCATGCTGTTTTTCCTTAGGATCTTTGACTGAGTGGCACACTGTTTAGAAGAGTTATGTGTCTCGTGATTAGTGTTGTGTTGTGGTGGTCTAGTGTGTTTCTGACTTGGAGGTCTCTGCTGCTTGGGTAGATTTTTATTGAGCGCCCATATGAAGGTGGGTGTGTGGTTTGTTTTTTATGTGAAGGCAGTGCTGGTGTGTGTTCTGGAGGGCTATGTGTTCCATATGGTGTGGTGCAAGTGTTGACTTTCTCCTCTTAACCAGCTAGTCCGGTCTTGGCTGGAGAGTGTGTGGCTTCCAGTTTAGATATATAAGTGCATCTCTCGCAAGTCTGAGAGTTGGAAGGTAAAAGGAGAGGGTTGTCGATGTACATGAGGCAGTTGCTATATTGCCTCAGGATGCCCAATTTCACCAGGTTAATAGGAGAAAGCACAGGGAACTGACCTTTAGACATGCTTGGAGGGGTGGGAATTGAAAATAAGTACTGGATCTGTTACCTTGTAGAACGTTTAGTGCTGGTAGCACTTTTGTGTGCTACAATAGTTGCTACAAGATATCTGGTAAAGTGCTAGACTAATAAGCTAGTATAAGTGCAGGAGAGGGGAGAATTAGTAGATTTAAGGGAAAAATTGAGGAGCAGACTCTGCCACTGCTCAGAAGCTTACAAACAGTCCTGGATACAGCAAGTCTGTATCTGGACTAGACTGGTTACAGGAAAGGCAGGAAACTAGCACAAATGTGGGCTTTTAAACCAGAAAGTTGAGAGAGATGGAAAAACTGTTCAAACTGCCAATAAACTACAATTTCTGGGCCAGGAACCACTCCTCTTGTGGTAGATAGGCTACCTACTGCTTACCACTCCCACTGATAAGCTAGAAGGCTTCCCTCCAACACAGAAAGGCTTGGGGGGCTCAGAAGCTTACAAACAGTCTTGGACACAGCAAATCTGTATCTGGACTAGACTAGTTACAGGAAAGGGGGAAAACAAGTGCAAAGACAGGCTTTTAAGCCAGAAAGTTGAAAGAGATGGAAGAAACTGCCCAAAAGGCCAATAAACCACAATATCTGGTCCAGAAACTACTCCTATTGTGGTAGAAAGGCTACCTAGTCCTTACCACTCCCACTGATAAGCTTGAAGGCTTCCCCTCCAACACAGAAATGGTTGGGGACTCGAGATTACAAACTGTCATGGATACAGCCAATCTGTATCTGGACTAGACTAGTTACAGGAAAGGGGGAAACAAGTGCAAATGTGGGTTTTTAAATCAGGAAGTTGAAAGAGATGGAAAAACTGCCCCAAATGGCTAAAACTACAATTTCTGGGGCAGAAACCACTCCTTATGTGGTAGATAGGTTACCTAGTGCTTGCCACTCACACTGATAAGCTAGAAGTCTTACCTCCAACACAGAAAGGTGTGGGGGGCTCAGGAGCTTACAAACAGTCTTGGATAGAGCAAATCTGTATCTGGACTAGACTAGTTACAGAAAAGGGGGAAACAAGTGCAAATGCAGGCTTTTAAATCAGAAAGTTGAGAGAGATGGAAAAACTGCCCAAACGGCCAGTAACTACAATTTCTGGGCCAGTAACCACCCCTTATGTGCTAGATAGGTTACCTAGTGCTTACCACGCCCACTAATAAGCTAGCAGGCTTCCCACCAACACAGAAAGGTTTGGGGGGCTCAGGAGCTTACAAACAATCCTGGATACAGCAAATCTGTATCTGGACTAGACTAGTTACAAGAAAGGGGGGAAACAAGCTTAGAATGTTTTTTTATTTTTTTTTAGTAAAGTGGAAAAGGAGAAAGCTGGAACAGAAGATAATTCAAGGTTAAGAATCTAAGTGGGTTTGCCTACACAAATGTTCTCTCTCTATTAGGTAAAATGAACTAATGATACTAGACTGGGAGGAGTGTCCTAGATCAAATATATAGTATGGGCAGGCAACTGCAAAGCCACCAAGTATAAGAACAAGATGATAATAGGAAGCGGGGTGGGAAACTATTACAGCCACTAGCTGTAGCCAATAAATGAAAGTTTTAAACGGATAGAAGAGCAAGGAGACTCTAGTGAATGCTTTTAACTGCAAACAAATCAGTTATATGATACCTGACTAGAACACAGAAACCTCAAAAAGATGCACAGAAAAGCATGGATAGAGCACTTACAAACAGAAAATACAACTCTTAGTATGAAAAAGCAGTTTACAGTTAAGTAATTAAGTAAACATGCAATTAGAGTAATGAAACAGTATCTAGCAATTAAAAATACAGTCAAAATAGTATAAAACAGTACATGAATGCAGTGAAACAATAAAAAAAGCTTTATAACAGTGCAAAATGTAGTACATTAACTGTATAGCACAATTATAAGCATTACAGAAGTGCAATTCAATAGAATAAGTGTAAGGAATAACTTATTCTGCTCTTGGAATCTTAAGGAATTTCTGTTTAGATCCAGTAATGACTCACCATCCACTGATTGAGTAAGGAATGTAACTGCTGCATAACATGCTTTATCAAATAACTAGTGTACCTGCTATATAAAGCCTGTTGTACAATATCAGCTACCTTACTCAGCAGCAGTGTATAACACTCCCAGGGTGCGCAGCACTACCTGTAATTAGTGAGCATTGTCATTCTTGTGTGTCATTCAAGAAATGAGGAATGGGACTGTAAATCCCTATGAATCATGGTAGTCCTCAGTGGCATAACAAACATGGTCACATATCTGTGATCTGTGTTCATGAATACCAAGGCTCATACAAAAAAAAAAAGGAACACCATAGAATTCTTTGCCTAGGGCTCCATTTTCTCTAGGAACATCACTGCCTCCATCCCCAGACACTCCAAGTCAAGCTAACAGATATAAGTATCATTAGGCCTACCCTGTGCCCTTCTTCAATGGTTTGCACCTGAATTACCTCCCATGGGAAATGCCACAGTGTCAACCTCATGTTACCTAAAGCATCCAGCTGACTCTTCAAACCACAAAAGAGCAGAGATTGTACTTCATGGTCCTCCTACACTATTGTGTCCCCCACTCTGTTACTAAATAGAAAAAAAAAATAGAAAAATAGAAGTTGAAGTTATGGAATGCCTGCAAAGTGAAAGATCTGGTGTAAAAGGTCTAACACAGGTTACATCACTGCATGATGGAATGAGTCTCCAAAGTAAGAAGAAACAGAAAGCTCAGGAGACATTTGAAGAAGAAATATGGACACTGGAATGAAAAAGAGATTTAATCATCATCATCATCTTCTTTTGGCTGTTCCCGTTAGGGGTTGCCACAGCGGATCATCTGTTTCTATTTCTTCCTTTCCTCTGCATCTTGCTCTTTCACACCAACCACCTGCATGTCCTCTCTCACCACATCCATAAACCTTATCTTAGGCCTTCCTCTTTTCCTATTACCTGGTAGCTTCATCCTTAACATCTTTTTCCCAATATACTCAGCATCCCTCCTCAGCACATGTCCAAACCAACGTAATCTTGCCTCTCTGGCTTTGTCTCCAAACCTTCCAACTTAGGCTGACCCTCTAATATACTTATTCCTAATCCTGTCCATCCTCGTCACACCCAATGCAAATCTTAACATCTTCAACTCTGCCACATCCAGCTCAAACTCCTGTCTTTTTGTCAATGTCACTGTCTCCAACCCATATAACATAGCTGGTCTCACTACCCTCTTGTAGACCTTACCTTTCACTCTTACAGGTACTCATCTGTCACAAATCACTCCTGACACTCTTTTCCACCCACTCCATCCTGCCTGTACCCTCTTCTTCACCTCTCTTCCACACTCACCGTTACTCTGAACTATTGACCCCAAGTATTTAAACTCATCCACCTTCACTACCTCTACTCCTTGCATCTTCACCATTCCTCTATCCTCCCTCTCATTCACACACATATATTCTGTCTTAGTCCTGCTGACCTTCATTCCTCTTCTCTCTAGGGCATATCTCCATCTCTCCAGGGTCTCCTCCATCTGTTCCCTACTCTCACTACAGATCACAATGTCATCTGCAAACATCATAGTCCACAGGGATTCCTGTCTGATCTCGTCTGTCAACCTGTCCATCACCATTGCAAATAAGAAAGGGCTCATAGCTGATCCTTGATGTAACCCCACCTCCACCTTAAACGCATCCATCACTCCTACCGCAGACCTCACCACTGTCACACTACCCTCGTACATATCCTGTACCACTCTTACATACTTCTCTGACACTCCTGACTTCCTCATACAATACCACAATTCCTCTCTAGGCACCCTGTCATATGCTTTCTCTAAGTCTACAAAAACACAATGCAATGCCTTCTGACCTTCTCTGTACTTCTCCATCAACACTCTCAGAGCAAACATCACATCTGTAGTGCTCTTTCCCAGCATGAAACCATACTGCTGATCACTAATCATCACGTCTCTTCTTAACCTAGCTTCCACTACTCTTTCCCATAACTTCATGCTGTGACTGATCAATTTAATCCCTCTGTAGTTACTACAGCTCTGCACATCACCCTTATTCTTAAAAATTGGTACCAAAACACTTTCTCCATTCCTCAGGCATCCTCTCACTTTCCAAGATTTCATTAAACAATCTGGTTAAACACTCCACTGCCATTTCACCTAAACACCTCCATGCTTCCACAGGTATGTCATCTGGGCCAACAGCCTTTCCATTCTTCATTCTCTTCATAGCTATCCTTACTTCCTCCTTGCTAATCCATTGCACTTCATGATTCACTATCCCTACATCATCCAACCTTCTCTCCCTCTCATTCTCTTCATTCATCAGCCCCTCAAAGTACTCTTTCCATCTCCTCAACAAACTCTCCTCACTTGTGAGTATGTTTTCCTCATTATCCTTTATCACCATTACCTGCTGCACATCTTTCCTACCTCGGTCCCTCTGTCTAGCCAATCGCTACAGGCCCTTTTCTCCCTTCTTAGTGTCCAGCCTTTCATACAACTCTTCATATGCCTTATCCTTAGCCTTCGCCACCTCTCTCTTTGCCATGCACCTCATCTCCTTATACTCCTGTCTACTTTCTTCATCTCTCTGACAATTCCACTTCTTCTTTGCCAACCTCTTTGTCTGTATACTCTCCTGTACTTCCTCATTCCACCACCATGTCTCCTTGTCGTCCTTCCTCTGTCCAGATGTGATACCAAGCACCTTTCTAGCCGTCTCCCTTACTAGCTCTGTTGTAGTTACCCAGCTATTTGGTAACTCTTCACTGCCACCCAGTGCCTGTCTTAACTCATCCCTGAACTCCACCTCACAATTACCCTTCCCTTTTTCAATTTCCACCATTTGATCCTTGGTGCTGCCCTCACACTCCTCCTCCTCTTCTTGATCACCAAAGTCATCCTACAAACCACCATCCTATGCTGCCTAACTACACTTTCTCCGGTCAACACTTTACAGTCTCCAATCTCCTTCAAACTGGCCCTCCTACATAAGATATAACCCACCTGTGTGCATCTTCCTCCACTCTTGTATGTCACCTTATGCTCCTCCCTCTTGTAAAAATACGTATTCACCACAGCTGTGTCCATCCTTTTCGCAAAATCCACTACCATCTGACCTTCTGCATTCCTTTATTTAACACCATACCTACCCATCAGTTCCTCATCCCCTCTGTTCCCTTCACCAACATGCTCATTGAAATCTGCTCCAATCACTACTCTCTCACCCTTGAGTACAGTCATCACCACTTCATCCAGTTCACTCCAAAATGTTTCTTTCTCATCCATTGCACACCCAACTTGTGGAGCATATGCACTAACAACATTCATCATTACACCATCAATTTCTAGCTTCATAAACATCACTCTATACAACACTCTTTTCACCTCCAAAACACTCTTAGCATACTGTTCCTTCAGAATAACTCCTATGCCATTTCTCCTCCCATCCACACCATGATAAAACAATTTGAACCCACCTCCAATACACCTAGCCTTACTCCCCTTCCAAAGTGATTTAATATGGTGTAATATTTATGCAAAGGAGAAAGCAAAGCTAATCAATACAAAAAGAGCAGCACCAAAGATATTTGAAAAGAAATATAGGCAAAGGAATCTGGACATGGAAAACTTTACACTATGAAAAATAAGAAGACAAAGATGATATGTTGAACTACAAGATCTGATTAAATTCCATCAACTAACTATAGCCCACAACACTCTTTATAAACCTTCCAAAACTCCTATTCTTTCCACACTAATCACTCCCTATAAAAACATGGAATCCTTAAGGTCTTCTCAGAAACTTCTAGTACATTCCACTAAGCCAAACAACAAGGCTGGTGACTCCCTTTTTTCTAATATTGTTGGAAAAGCCTGGAATTTCCTCCCAAATTAACTCTCCACACTTCCCTCACTATCCTGTTTCAAAGACAAATTGAAAGTGTTCCTCAAAACTCACTGGTTATGCCCCTGTTCAAAACCTGACTAGTCTATATGTCTCTAAATACCTTGCTCTCCCTACTCCATCTACTCATTAACAGCAACTCTGTCCTATTTAATCTATTATACTATCTATCTATAGAATACCTTGATTGTATTAACATCCTATGTTATGCCTGTATTCTGCACTGTAAATTTTACTGTAATAACCTCTAATAGCTACTATTAATAGGATTTGTCTCATGTTTCCTAGTTGTTATTGTGTTCATTCCATTGTCCTATCTTGGAGCTTATCTCCCCGGGCCTCTACTGAAAATGGACATATATCCAGTTAGACTAGCCCTGTCAACAAATGTAAAATAAAATAAAATAAAATAAATAAATGAAAAGTAGAAAAGAATATTAGTAATTGAGAAGTTAAAGAAATAGAAATTGAGGTTATAGAGTACTTGCAAAGTGAAGGATTCAGTGTAAAAAATCTAACTCAGAAAGTACCACAGCAGGATAGAGCAATGGACGTCCAGACTAAGGAGAAACCAATGGAATGGGAAGCAACTTGGTCAGTTGCCATATGAAGATATTTTGGAGCCTTCCACAGGAAACCAGTATAAACATTCAATTGAAGCTGGACAGCAAGGGAAGGAACAGGAAGCTGGCAACCCTGACTCAGTCAATGTTGTGGAGTGAATGAAACTGAAGAGAATGTGCCACAGGAAGATGCTACAGAACCTTCTATAGCATGCGCACAGGAAATGGTGAACAAAAAATGTGCCCTCATTTTAGAAGGAAATGAGTTAAATGAACTAAGAGAAGAGTTGCTTAATTTAATAGAGATAGATAGACATATTAAAATCAATGAAAGAAATAAGACTGCAGAAGGTCAATAAAACTCAATAATTAGAAATTTGATAAAACAAATGAACACAGTAATTCAGACTGTGCATAGAGATAAATGCGATATAACAGAAGTAAACAGAATATATTACTGTGCAGCTAAATTAATAACAGATTTAATTCTACCACAAGAACACAGGGTAATAAGAGAAAGGAAGGGGAGAAATCAAATATAATGGAAGAATCAAACAGAGAAAACTATAAAGCAATTAAGAAGTGTCATTGTTAGAAGAGTTTAGAAGAGGGAACAGATCAACAAAAATACTCAGAAAGATTGACGTGATAAAAGCAATGTGCACTATTATAACAGATCAGAATTTATCATGCACTATTGCAAACAATAAATTAAAAATATCAGCACAGGCAGAAAAACTTAGAAGATATGCAGATAAATATAATGGAAAAGTACAAATTAAGCAATTTATTGATGACCCAAAAAAGTTTTATAGAGCATTAGGAAACAAGGTAAAAGGAATTGAAAGACCACCAAAAACAAAGAAGAAATAGATACATTTTGGAGAAGTATTTGTGAAGATCCTGTGGCAAATAACAAAGATGCTAAATGGATAGAAAAAGTAAAAGAAAGAATAAGAAGTTTAAAGGGACAGGATATGAAATTGGATGAAGTAACAGCCGGAGAGATTAAAACAGAGTTAAGAAAAACCTCTAATTGGAAAACCTCAGGTCCAGATGCAGTACCTAACTTCTCGTTAAAAGTATTAACGTCTTTGCAAGAAGATTTAGCCATGAGTAAATACTATTTATATGCGCACCCCGAACAGACAGCAACCTGGTTAACAACAGGAAAAACAATGCTCCTACTTAAGAGTGAATCAAAGAGTTGAATCAAAGTTTAAAATTTAATAACAATGAGCAGATTTTACTCAATGCCTTATTGGAACTAGTATTAACTAATAATGTACTGATGTTCAATGGTCACTTCTATTTACAACAGTGGGGGGTTGCTATGGGCACCCCCTGCACTAACACTTATGCAAACCTTGTAGTTTACAGCTGGGAAGTCTCATCCCTATTTACCAATATAGGTTTTAAAAAAGTCTCCCTGTATAGGAGATTTGTTGATGACATCCTACTGGTGTGGGATGGTACTGCTGATGAATTAATGAGCTTTGTATCTGAGTTAGAAAATACAACAGAATTTTTAAAGTTCACTATTGAATACTCACATTCTAGTGTTAATTTTCTAGACCTTACTATTAAAAAAGATGGAAATGGAGGCCTGAGTACTTCGCTTTACAGAAAACCTAGTTGGAAGAACACACTGTTGCATTATGATAGTATGCTCCCCAGGTTTATGTTCAGTAATATAGTAAAAGGGCAATTTTTGAGAATAAATAAACTTTGTCAGGATGTTGATGAATGGTTAAATGAATTTATTAAATTAGAGAAATTATTTTTAGATAGGGGTTATAATGTTAATATGGTATCTAGGATTAAAGATTTGTTCTTGTCCTCTTATAAACCTGCGACATCAGTTAGTTCTTTTAGAACAGGATGCATAGGCTCCAGACCCCATAAACAGAGTTATATCAAGCCTGACACCCCCTCACTTTACTACTTAACTAGTTTTACTAGTGACAATAGAGATATAGTAAATATAATAATGAAGAACTGGCACATTTTGACAACAGATACAGACATTAAACATATAGTAGGAATAAAACCTACCTTTACTTATAAAAATATGAAAAATTTGAAAAGGATTTTATGTATTGAAAACCATACATCACAATTCAACAGTCACATTTTAAATAAGAAGGTTACTGGAACCCATGCTTGTGGAAAATGCAGCATGTGTCCCTGAATATCAAAATGTTCCATATTTGAACATCCAGAAACAGGTTTTAAATTTGAACCTAAGTTCTCAGCGACATGTAATGACACTAATGTAATATATCTTGCTGATTGTGAGTCATGCCCTGCTTTTTATATAGTCATGACCACTAGACGTTTAAGAGATAGAATACAGGATACATATTTCAGAATTCCCTGAACATAAATTCTTTTTTAGAATACTACAAAAAAGAACTCCCGAGTACAAGAAAGGGAGATAATTTCAATAGTCTAGAAAATTTAGAGCTTAATTGGATACTGAGATTTAAAGCTCAGTACCCTCCAGGACTTAATTCTTACATTAGCATTAGGTCAGTTCTGAAAAAACGGAATTATTGAAATATAATATAATATAAAGTAGTTTACAATGATTATGGTATGCATATACATATGTTTTCCTCATTTCCCAGTTCATACATATTCATACATATTTGCCTGATGTTCTCTTTTTCTTTTCATGAATATGTCTATTTATTCATATTATATTGCAATGATTTCTGGTTTTATATATCCATATACTTTATGTATTTTATATTATATGTTCTACAGACACACATTTAGTTTTTAGTTCTGAGTGCTGCTTTACTAGTTATGAAAGTTACATGTATACTTTCTTGATAAAATGACATATTTACATATTCTATTTTATACATATATGCATATTTTTAGAATTTATATGGTTATCTATATTATATTTTATTTATTTAGAATGTTTAAGGGATTTAAGCACTTTATATTCATGCTTTAGAATATAACATGAATCTAGTCAGTGTGATTTTTACTTTTTCACGTTTGTATTTTAACTGCTTCACTTGGTTTTGACTTTATTGAATATAATTATTTAATTATTTAATTGTTTAATTGTTCAATCAACTACTTAATACATGAATTATTCAATTGAAGATTAGTATAAAATGTTTAGGTGAATTTTGATGCATTAGATCTGAAGAAGCGTGCCTTCCAGTAGCACGTGAAAGCGCTCATCTTATTTTCTCCAATAAAATATAACTTTTTTATCGTGGTGGTTTGCCTCTTATACACTTCACTTTGGACTTCAATTCTTTCGATTTTGGAGGTAACCTTTGGGAGACAGATTTATCTCTTTTTTATTATTCCTACTTAAGAGTGAGCCTGCAAGTTACCCTAAAAATTATAGACCAATAACTTTTCTTCCAATGACATATAAACCATACACTGGAACTGATACAGACAGAGTTTATAGTCATTTAGAAGAAAACTCAATTATGGCAATAGAACAAAAGAGCAATAAAAGAAAGTCATATGAAACAAAGGATCATTTGTTGTTGAATAAAGTCATAGTGGAGAACTGTAAAAAGGGGAAGGATTTAAGCATGGCATGGACTGACTACAAAAAAGTATTTGACAGTATCCCACATTCATGGATAAACAGTGCTTAAAAATGTATAACATATACCCTACACTGATAAACTACATTACAGAGACCACGAAACAGTGGCAAACCACTTTGCAGTTAAACCATGATAAATGGCAAATTATTATTCCAGGGATAAAAATCCAAATGAAGATTTTCCAGGGCAACTCTCTGTCACCATTGCTCTTTTGCCTTGCCCTTAACCCATTAAGCTGTCTGCTTAACAGATTAGGTCACAGCCGTAATTTGGCTCCCAGAAAGCAACAAAGTGTAAAGATGTCTCATCTTCTCTTTGTCGATGATTTAAAACCGTATAGCTCATCAGATGAGGAATTGAAAGCACAACTGCAAGTAGTCAAAACTTTTTCAGATGATATAAGAATGTCATTTGTTCTTGATAAATGTGAAAAAGCAACCTTTAAAGCAGGAAAGCTGCAGCACCAAGAAAACATCAGTTTGGGACAACAATGTGATGTAAAAGAACTTGAGCAAGAGGGAGTGTATAAATATTTGGGAATTGATGAAGGATCAACAATAAAACATGAACAAATGCGAATAAAACTTAGTAAGTAATATTTTAAAAGAGTTGAATTAATCCTGAAAATAGCATTGACATCTAGGAACAAAGTTCAGGCTATAAACCAATTTGCTCTTCCTGTCCTAACTTACAGTATTGGAGTGACTGACTGGCCCTAAAAGTGTTGAATAGATTAGACAGGAAAACAAGAAGGATGCTTCGTGCTCATCAAATGATTTATAAAAATCAGTGCATACCAAGATTATATATTACCCATTCCAAAGGAGGTATGGGCCTCCTTGAAATTGATTACATGTATAGATCTGCAATCATGGGAATGCATCCATATCTGCTGACCTCACAAGACACAAACATAGTGAAAGTTTTGAAACATGAGGAGAATAAATCTAAGATGACTTCCCTTCTTAGTATAGCAGAAGCTTATCGGCATCAAGTGGGAATGGAAACCAAACCAGAAGTAGATAAAAATCAGGCAGCAACTGAATGTGCCAAAAAACAAAAGAAAGAATATAAGGTGACAGATTATATGAGAAGGCAAGAAATGGGGAAAATGCATACATATAGTTGCAAGTATAGGAAAGTCCTAGAAGAACCTCATGTTGATCAGGATCAAATGAAGGAATGGTTTAGGAGAGGCAAAGTCAAACCAAAAGATGAAAGGTTAATACTGGCAGCCCAGGATAGTGGGCTACATATACGCTGGTTTACAAAGTCCATTGAACATGTGGGAGAAATAGACAAATGTAGGTTTTGCAAAACAGAATTAGAAACAGTCACACACCTTGTTGCTGGTTGTGATATACTAGAGGCAGAAGGACTGTAAACTGAAAGGCATAATAATGTGGCAAGACTGTTGCACTGGGGATTGTGCAAATATTATAATACTGAAGTAGCTGAAAAACACTGGAAATATGAGCCACAAAGCATCATAGAAAATGATGAAGTCTACATCACATGGGATCACCCATTACCAACAGTTCAAAAGATAGATGCGAGAAAACCAGAAATAGTCTGTGAAAAGAAGACAAAAGTAATACTGATCACTGAAATCACGACACCCAGTGACAACATTGTCTTGTGTACAGAGAGACACAAAGTCATAAAATATCAGGAAATGAAAGCAATGTGTAAGAAAGATACCCAGACAGGTCCAATAGTAGTAGGAGCAATGGGCCTTATAAAAAAGAATTTACACTCATGTTTAAATATGTTACCAATATATGTAACTCCATACGAACTGCAGAAGGAGTCAGTACTGGACACATTGTGGGTGCTGCGAAGAGCACTTTTGGCTGACATAAAGGTTAAAACAATACTAATTTCATGAAGTTTAATCATACTTTGACTTAGGAATGGGGTCCTTTCCTGTCATGGTATTAGAAACCCAAAAGATTTGGAGAAATTAAAAAGAGAATTATTAAAAGTAGACCCTAATACATTATAAGGAACCTTATTTCTACTGATTGGGTGGGGGTTGATATCTGTTTTGTCACTGCCCAAAGCTGCTAAACACAGCAACAGGTGGGGGCACATAGACTGACTGGTAGGCTGATATTTTCATTTTATGTCTCTTCTTTCACTTCAGCAACAAACACTG
This sequence comes from Protopterus annectens, assembly GCF_019279795.1. Lineage (NCBI taxonomy): Eukaryota > Metazoa > Chordata > Ceratodontiformes > Protopteridae > Protopterus > Protopterus annectens. Next base: position 1,460,533,087 of record NC_056735.1, read on the forward strand.
GTGCAACACCTGCAATACTACCACAATGGTAGACATCCACTGGTCAATTAAAAATCCATCTTCCCTCACTCATGAACAAGATCTCAAGATATCTAAACTCCTCCATCTGAATTTGCTATACTCCACTGTTATGCAAACAGCAATCCTCTCTTTTCTGAGAGAGGGTCCCATAACCTCTGATTTGAAGGTCTCCTTTGTTAATTAATATATATTTTTTAATTCATTCAAGAAGAAACTCATGACAACATGGGAAAATATGAAATTTACCTGACTGCATTGTTTCCATCTGCTGGTTTGCTTTTATAATCTTCAATCTATTAGAAGAAGAAAAATATGATAGTATGAATTATAATGGCAGATTAGTGAATATTATTATTTTTGTTTACTTTAAATAACTGTAAAACAGTCCAGATATTCCCATTTTATCTGTTTTCTGGATATGTTCAACACTTTCTGATTTAGTACATGTTATTGCTTAATTCCTTACATTAGTTAATAGAGATTTTACTAGTGTTAGTAAAGCTTCACTTGCATCACTGTGGTTAGTGCTGAGAGCTTCTCCTCTGTAAACATATGGCCTAAATGGGCACAGTTTAAAGAACATTTAGCACGCAGTGTTCTAGAACATGCCATCCTTAAAACCTGTGTCTTAGGGATACTAAAATGACCAAAAGTTATGTTAAAATGTGGGATAACACAAATCAGCTTTCTCATGTACATAACTTACATTTTCTCCCAAATCATGACATACCCCTTCATTTGTGTGATAATCTTTGTTTTGTAATACAACCGCATTTCTGCAACAAAAGAAGATTTCACTTGTGCTTTGCAAAATCACCTTTTGCACCCCATGAATGCTATTGTCTTGTCTTGTTTATGTTAATGAGTTAACATCATAAAAATACTGCTTTCAACTTCTGGGCTAAAGCTATCACAAGCAACTAAAGTGGTCAGTTAACATTTAATTATCTAAATGCAGCTCAGTTCATTTGGAAATTTACATTATTTCACATGCAGATTTTGTCAGCAGACTCAAAGAATCCCACAGAATTTCAAGGTAATTTATTCTTCTGGTTCTATTCTCAATGTCGTGTATCTTTTCAATGAGTCTGGTGTTTTCTTGAAGAAGAAAGTCTATGTTTTTCTCTCTTTCTGTTAACTAGAAAGCTATATCAATTACAGAATCTTCCAAAGCAGCAATCTGGGCAGTTTGTTGTTTAAGGACTTCATTTAATAAGGTTCCAGTTCAATTCTCAGCTTGGGTTGGGAGTGCCTTCTGTGTGGAGTCTGCATGTCCTCCCCACGGTCGAGTGGGCGTTCGAAAGACATGCATTGAATGGGCATGCCTTCATTGAAAGTTGAGTGTCGGGCTGGCAACTCGACACCATAAAAAACAACTGCCAATCATTAGCGGACCGGAGTTCCGCTGTGGCGACCTCTAATCGGGAAAAGCCGAAAGACAAACAACAACAACAATTTAATAAGGTTATTTGTTTAGTGGTATCTTATTTTATATTGTCCACTTTTAAGTTTAATTTGTCTATTTTACCCACCAAGTCTTGAATTGTAGTAAGAATTGCCTGTATTTCTTTTTTCACTGGAGTTTCTTGCTGAGAAAACTTGGAGCTGCTCATCTTCCTTTGTGAATGTGGTTTCAATGTGCCTTCTATTTGAAATTTTGACAGGAAAATATGAAAACTTTAGCTTAAAAATTACACAAATGTGTAGCTAATGACTTCCAGAATCTGATTTTAGTAGTTTCAGGTCTTTGTTGGTGAAATTAAATAAAAAATCCGGTCAGGAAAAATTGAAGAGCAGAGCTCAAGGACTCTGCTGCTTTCAGCTTGCCATCCAAGTCACGCCCCTAAGGTAATTTAGTTTTGCAGCTATCAACATCCTGTTAATACCCACCCTCAGGCTCTTCCCCCCTTTCTCAAGGAGAGTTAGGCCATTTACTCTTGGGGTACATTTGGGACTACCCATCCAGTCAACCAGTTTCTGCCTAAAGGTTGTTAATGTGCTGAATCCTTAATCTACAGGACAGCCAATTCCAGAAATGAAGAAAGTCTTACATACCTCAAGATTCCTGAAGAGTTGAGCTGAAGCACATGTGTTGAGGAGGTATTTCTTGGTGTTTTCAAGCTTAAACTCCGCATAATATACAGGAAAAGTATCTAATTTTGTTGCACTTATAGTAATTTTGATGATTTCTGTATTTTTTGCTTATTTTATTAAATTGTATTTCTTTGGGAAGTTTGGGTGAAGCTGTTGACTTTGTGTCTTGAGCAGTCACCTGGCTGTTAGAGTATGTGACTGCAACCAGTTCTAGTCAATCTAAGTGTTCTCCCTGTGATTTTATTCTTTTTAACCAGTTTTTCAAATTGAATTACAGTTTCACTTAAATCCCTTATAATGTGCGTTTTATAGTCATCTTGCTGTTTGTATGACTAAGAGATTCCGTATTTGGTTATACTGACCCCAGGATTCAGTAAACTGCCATGCAGGAATAGCTTATTCCTGCATGGGAATGACCGTTTAAGAGCAGCACGGCAGCACGCCATGCATAGTTATGAAGGCGCGCTGCCTCTGCTCCTAAACAGATACGGAGCATGGACGAGTGCAGGGGGTGTGTCTGAGAGCAGAGATCTCACAATATACATGCCCCTGCACTCAGAAATTGCCGTTTGGCAATTACAATGAGCAAGAATGCTCATATAGGGGGATGCCAGCTCTTCAAATGCCCAAAGTGGGACTGTTAGTGTACAAACGTGACATGTTGCAGGACAAAACACACCCACAGCCATTGCAAAGGTGAAAGCCCCACTTTCCAGGAAAACCCTACTCTCATAGCAACAGAAACATGCCAAAATTTCTGTCAAATGTGCAGATGCACACATAAATCCACAGCAATAAGTGAAACCTGTCCCTTCTTAGAGAAAATAACACTAGAAAGGTTTTTTTTGATCAGACTGATTAACTTTAACCATAGCTGCACGGGTTTGCCCATTGCTTAGCTACACATACTCTAGCTTAAATGGCACAAGAAGGTAAATAGCAAGATAAAACAGTACTGCAATAGTGTTGTGTTTAGAGTGTTCACTTTGTGAGCAGTCATTCCTGGTTTGATCCTTACTGTAGTACATTCAATTTTCCATGTGAAAGCAATTTATGAACATTTTTTGCTGTATAACCTACTAAATAACATATATTTGTGAACTGGAGTACTGCATTAAGTGCAGATGTGAGGTGTCATTGTAATAATGTGGAAAAATCTAGAGATAAACACAAGTACCCCATACAGTATACGTACACATGAATCAGGGACACTAAACAAAGTTATGATGTGCAATGAATGATAAATCAATGCCATACAGCAAATAGTGTAAAAAATGTATAAAGTGTCCAAATCTATCACTTTCCCAAGACCCATGTTTCTTTTCTTTCTAAATTAGTGCAGGGGTAAGTGGGAGTAAGCACTTTTAAGCAGTAGTAAGTGGGTTTAAGCCTGTTTGCACTGGGGTAAGCAATGCCTACACAGGATAAGCAATTTAGAGGCTAAGTGGAAGAATACCTGGGAGTTAGCATTGCTTACTATCACGCAAACCCATGCAAACCCGCTTACAACTGCTTAAAAGTGCCTTAATCACTCTGCATCCAACAGCCCTTGTTCTGCCCAGCAACAAAATAATCAGCCTTTGCAAGTCCCGAACCCAGGACCCTACACATTATAGCCACAGTGATTGACCACTACACCATACCAGATGTACATAGAATTGAGGTATACACAAACAGATCCTCACTATAGCAAAATCACAATTTACATGTGAAAGAAATTTATAAACAATTTTTTGTTGTATAACCTACTAAATAACATATATTTGTGAACTGGAGTACTGCATTAAGTCCAGATGTGTGGTGTCATTGTAATAAAGTGGTGAAATCCCCCGATAAACACAAGTACTGCATACAGTGTATGTACACATGAATCAGAGATACCAGGTGTAAGCAATGTGTAGCCCAGCTAAATAGATTTTCCCATTGTTATGCCCCTTTAATCAATGCCAACCTTAGGTAAGCAGGTTTGCCCAAAACTTAGCATTTTCAAAACCATCCAATCACGGCAAAGTGTGGGAAATCGGCTCTATTTAATCCCCACAGGTGGGGATACATCTCATAACTGGTTGCAGCTTCCTCCTGTAGGCACAATGGCTGGTGTTGGGGAAGGATCATACTTCCGAGTGCAGCGCTGGGGCATCCAGGAGTCTAAGGTCATGGCTGGACTCCTGGTAAAAGACCATGAAGAGAGACTGCTGCAGGGCCAGTACCAGGGTTCCCAATATAAAGCAGAAGCCTGGGACAGTCTTGTCCGTGACCTCACCAGTGTCACTGGCATCCCTCGAACTGGTGAGCAGGTCAGGCATCACAATGCTGACTTTAAATGGAGGAAGAGGGAGCTCTTGGATCAGTGGATCCAAGAAGCTAGGCAAGGTGATGTTCCAGCAGTGCATAAGTACTTATTCTACTAACTGTTTAATAATTGCCTAGCTCATGTATATTATGGATAGGTATGGCTAAATATTCCTCTTACGTCTCTGACAGCTGCAGTGGAGCAGGCTGTGAATCAGGAAGCCCATGCGTGTAGGCTGCAAAGGCTGCATCGCAAGGCAGGTTAGTAATAATCTTGCATGTACTGTCATAAAAAATAAATCTAAAAGTAGAAAGTTAATTGCCAGTATAAAAAATGTATTGTGTATGGGATATACTGAATAAGATGAAAAACGTTGTCAGGACAGTTGTAAAACTAAAGAAACACAAGGTAATCACCAAGAACGCCAAAGTTTAATGAAGCTTTCGGGCTCTCAACCCTTCATCAGCATACATAGTTCATATTTAGTTTCGTTTATATAGAGGTCTCCATAAAATCACATGATCAGAACCAGCCACTAGAACTCATTATCCAATAAAACAATAATATAAAATATAAAACTAAGTACTAATAGTATCCATAAACAGTTCATAACAACTTCTTAAGAAATTCATAATTAAAATTTACATAGTTTTTTAAAAATGTGTATATAGCTATATAGCTATCTATAGTGTTATAAATTGTCTAACTGTCGTTGTACTAATACTGGCTTTATACTAATAGCACTGTTGAGGCCAGGGGTGACATCTGCTTGTAATCTAATTATCCACTCAAGCTTCTTGAGCTCTAAGAAATTATTTATATCACCCCCTCTTGTCCCAACTTCAACAGTGTCTATACATCTAAATTTAAACCTATGTGTTTCAAATTCCATTACATGTTTATATAAAGCATTTGTTTGCACCTTCCTATTTATCTCTGATTTGTGTTCTATAATGCGATCTTTAAGCCTTCTTGTCGTTTTCCCTACATAAAACACATAACACTGTATGCAAGTAGCAAGGTATACTAATCTAGTTGTATTACAAGTGGCCATACAGTGAAACTCAAATCTAATATTTGTAACAGGATGTCTAAAGTGTTGATCTGCTTCCAAAATATCTATACAGCAAGTACAATTATGGCATTTATGAGTGCCTAACCTACCTCGTACTAACTTCTGTTCTTTCTTAAAATCCTTATAGCATAACATGCTTTTTAATGCTTGATGATTTCTAAATGCAAAACTAGGTTTTGATCCAACCAACTTTTCAATTTCTGGCATAGCCATCAGTATTGGCCAATTCTTTTCAATTATTTTACATACTTGATATGTATATCCACTGTATGTGGTTACATATCTAATTTTATTCTCTTTCACTTTTCTTCGTATCATCAGTTCTTGTTGCATTTCAGATGACTGAATAAACCAGACAATATGGCAGGAAGAGTCTCATATAGGTTGTATGTAAATAAAAGGTAACAGCCTGGCAATAAAGGTCTAACTCCTGGACTGCTTCTGTTTACTCTGGTATCATATGGTAATGTAGTGTTGCATTCTCTTAATAGTACTGTTGTATTAAGCACTGTTACCCACACTGTGCTACATAAATAAAATGTGTAGGAATGTCTGTATACGACTGTTGTAATCACAAGGTCATATTGTACAACTGAGGGAGACTTAGAAAGAAAACAGTGAAAAGATACACAACAAAATCCACATAGCACACTCAGCTGTGATGTAAACTGTTGTATTTTTAGCACACACAGCCATGGTTCAAATCCTGGGAGTGGTAGTAAGCTGTATGCAAAACCATACCCCTTAACTGTACAGAATTTGTCAGAAAGTTCAGATAATTGGCTTAATTTTTCTGCCTGTCACCCTGTACCCCTGGCAAATCAGTGGGATGATCCCAGAAGTTTAGGCAGCAAATGACATACAACTGATTGTTAGACATCATAACTGTCAGAAATATATCTATAAGAACAAACCTGTCACTCTAGCAACTCACCAAAATGTTATCAGAGTAATATGCAAATTATGTCCCATCTCTAACCCCATGTTGTGAAGCTATGACCAGAGTGTGTGCAGTAACAGAGTGAGACGTATGTTCATAATAATAACGTGGAATCTGGTAATATGTGTGTCAACATTTAGGTAGTGTTAACAAACATTCCCTCCACAGGTCTGTCAGATAAGAAAACTGTGCCTGGAAATAAAAGACTGAAATCCTGGACTGGTACTGTTTAGTCTGGTATTGTATGGCATTGTTAGTGTTGCAGTTTCTCTGAATAATAATGTATTATTCATCACTGTCACCCACAGTGTGCTACATAATAAAACTGTCTAGGAATCCCTGTATAAGACTTTTGTAATTACAAGGTCAGATTGTAAAACCACGGGAGACTTATAGCCAGAAATCAGTGAAGCAATACACAGCAATATGTAAATAGCACACTCAGCTGTGATGTACACTGTTTTAGTTTTAGCAGACATAGCCATGGTTCGCATCCTGTGAGTGGTAGTAAGCTGTATGTTGAATCATACCCCTCAACTGTACAGATTTGTTCAGAATGTCCAGATAATTGGCCCATATCTGCTGCCTGTTACCCTGTCCCCCTGGAAAATCACTGTGATGAGCTCTGAAATTTAGGCAGCTTTTAATGACATATAACTGATTGTTAGAACTGTAAATATTCAGAAAATGTATATGAAAACAAACCTGTCATTGTAGTAACTCACCAAAAGTTTGTGAGGGCAATTGTCAGAATATGTCCCAGTTCCACCTGCATGTTTTCAAGCCTTGACCAGAGTGTGTGAAATAAGAGATTGAGAGGTATGTGCATAATATCAACCTGGAATCTGGGAATATGCGTAGAAACAGTCAGGTAGTGTTAACAAACAATACCTCCACAGGTATGCCAGGTAAGAGGTGTATACTGTATGTAAAACACAGTTCACGTATATACATGTCTACAAACATACCACTGTCCAATCTAAGGCTATAGGGTAGTGTAATAATGACTGTAAGGTACAGACTACAGCAGTGACTAAGAAAGTTGTGATAACTACAGGGATATACAAGTTGTTAATTGACATCTCTCTCTCCCCCCAGCCATATCTGCAACAATAATCTAAATACACAACTCAATGTGTATGTGTACAATTAAATCTACTGTTGGGACATATGTCCTATTGTCTGATAAATATTGAAATGTGTTTCTATGCATGTGCCATTTTGAAATACTCCCACATTGGTGGCATGCTGCCATCAATGTAGCCTGCATGATGTTGTAATGGCCACTGTGGTTCCATATATGCATGTGTTCTGTTTGTTATGCAACTGTTCCATATCTGGTGTTTTGGGTTAATGGGAACATCTCTGCAGGCTGTTATACCTAGTCCTGGAATGTGTTGACTATTACTAACCCACATATGTTTTAAAATTGCAACACCATAGCACATTTGGGAAGGCCGGTCCCAGCGGACCCACCTCTCCCACCTCATCTGGCCATGGCACTGGGCACCAGCACATCTGGGGCCTACCCCAGGACCTCCTCGTCTACTGGTCCTGCACCACCTTCAGGTGCTACCATCTCAGGGGACCCCCCAAGAGCGGCCACGGACAGGAAACTTTCACCAGTCATCAGGTCTGGGGTCTGATGCATAGCGAGCTCCGCAGGGAGTTTGGAAATCTGCTACACCAGCTTGAGGGCCACATGGTGCATTTAGAGGGCCAGCCTGCCCCTCCTACCCAGCCCCCAGCACAGCCACCTTTGGGGCCATAAAGGTGCAGTGGTGACTGCCCATGGGTGGGGAGCAAAGTCCCACTGTTTCCAGTTGGGGGCTCATGGGCTTCCAACTTCCAAATACCCCTTCCCATCCAAGGTGTTTACCCCCCACATGTGTCATATACCGCCCCTGTATGCTGTCTTGTCTGTCTTGTCTGTCATCCTACCCAACCTACCTCCCCAAATATACCTACTATCCTTCCCCAACATCCCACTCTCACCTTAAAAAAAAGAAAAAAGGGCAATCTGTTCCCCCCAAAAAATCTCGACTCATACATAGCTGTCCATTGGACACATGTAATCTGGTGTAATTGGCTTCACAACATATTATTGTTGTCCTCCCCCCTCTCTCAGGGGTTTGAGTGTCCAAATCTACCTCCAAATTCAGTGTATATGCACAGCTGTTGCTGTAGAAGAAATGGGCAGCTATGGACCTCCTCTACACCCATCCTGCACATCCCTAGCTATGTTGCCTATTGTCTTTCCCTCTTTGTGCCCCTTTTTCACCACTTTCCTATCACCCCTTTTTCTTTTCTTTCAAAGACATTAGCACGGGGGTAAGTGGGAGTAAGCACTTTTAAGCAGGTTTAATCCTGTTTGCGTGGAGGTAAACAATGCCTACACAGGATAAGCAATTTAGAGGCTAACTCACTGCAAGAATATTTAACTGGAAGTTAGCATTGCTTACCATTGCGCAAATGCACTTACAATTGCCTTAGTCACTCTGTATCCAGCTGCCCTTGTTCTGCCCAGCAGAAAACTAACCAGCCTTTGCAAGTCTCAAACCCAGGACCCTGCACACCATAGCCACAGTGATTTTCCACTAAGCCATGTTAGATATAAAAGCATTGGATGTTTTCTCAAACATCTCATCCAACACAGTCATTCAACAGTAGAGGAAATGTATTTATATATGTAGATGTATTGAGGGTAACGCTACCCAATGCTAGAAGTCTAAATCTCAAAATGCACTCACTCGAGACACTCCTTAAAATGGAGAACATCAATATCTGTACAGTGACTGAGACCTGGTTCAAAGCTATAGGGAGCACCCTTGCATTACCAGGCTATAACTCATACCACACTTTTCGGACATCTAATCTGGACCAGAACACAAAAAGGCAGAGGTGTGTCCATATTTATTAAGGATATTCACACATCCAGGCCAGTTGCGCAGCATAATGCATCCGAGGTTATCCAAGTACAACTAACTCTGGGCAAAACTGCAATCCAAATTTTAGCTTGCTATACATCCCCCACCATGCCCCAGGATTTCCACTCCTCTTTTCTTGATATACTGAAAAATATTAGGGTTCAACCAAACACCCTAATAATGGGCGATTTCAACTACCCCACCATTAACTAGAAAAACTACTCTTGTACCAACTCCTTCGCTCAAAACTTTCTGGAATTCATAAATTCCAATGCCCTGGATCAACGTATCCAAACCCCCACCAGGGGCAACAATATCCTAGATCTAGTCATTACCAACATGAGTGACCAGTGTTCCTCACCTGAAATCAACTCCTCGTTGGTCATATCTGACCATAAGCTAATCACCCTAGATATCCGCATGCCGCACCCACCCACCATTAAGGAAGCCACGGAAAAAAATTTCTTCATAGCCAACTTCATGCTTCTTAAGACAGAAGTGGAAAACTTCATGACACCCATGCAGATGGACAATACAGTTACAACTGCTGAATCCTACACAAATGCAATCTGTAAGCACTTACACAAGTGCATGGATTGTGCTATCATGACAGAAACAAGACGCTATCCTCCAAAAAAAGGAAGCCAATCTGGTGGTCCCCTGCCATAAACAAACTCTACAACAGAAGAAAGAAACTGTTGCAAAAGAGTGTAAAATCCCATGAGTGGAGGAGCTCCCTGGTTAGCCTCAGTAAGAAGCTGGAATCCCTTATAAGATCCTCCAAAGATAGCTACGAAAACAAAATCACCACTGATTCTAAGAGCAACCACAAAGCATTGTATAGCTATGTCAAGAATTTCAATGGCAACACCCAGATCTGCACTGAGTTACAGCACAACGGCACGAAAATTACAGAACCAACTGATACTACCAACATCCTGGCAGATAGGTTCAGTGCTAACGTTAACTCCCTCTCACCCCCTAAAGGGCCCATATCTATACAGGAAGAATGCAGAGTCTCTGTAATCACATCTATGCAGGTAAAAGCTGCACTCTCTAAAACTAAAAACACAGCATCCATGGGACCGGACAATATCCCAGGCTGCGATTTACATAAACTTCAGAACGAACTGGCTCCCAACCTAAGCACCATGTTCAATCATAGTCTCACATCAAACTTTGTGCTCACTGAATGGCACACAGCAACAGTTATCCCACTCTACAAAGGGGGAGCCTCCACTGATCCTGGGAACTATCGCCCTATTACCCTGACGAGCCTGGTCTGCAAGGCCATGGAATGTATCATCATGGAACTCATAAACAAAGACATTGGTAACCTTCAAACTCTGGACCTCACCCGGTCCAGGTTTGTGAAAGGCAGATCATGCCTTCTGAACCTGATCGACTTCTTTGAGGCAGTCACCAAAGCTGTAGACAAGGGTAAGGTGGTTCACACAGCCTATCTTGACCTCGCCAAGGATTTTGACACCATCCCCCATTCTGTAATTATAGCTAAACTCACTAAACTAGGCATAAATCCCTACATCACAAGATGGGTTGCCAACTGGCTCACATACAGAACCCACACTGTAAAAGTTGCAGACTGCAAATCTGACTTCAAACCAATGACAAGCGGAGTGCCACAGGGTTCAGTCCTGGGACCACTCCTGTTTGGTATCTACTTCTCTGAAGTACAGGCTAACACAGAAGACCTCTGGCTAATGAAGTTTGCAGATGACTGCAAACTAGGAGCCATAGTCGAGTCCCCAAATGATGTGGACATCCTACAGAAGGGCCTCACTGAGACAGATGCCTGGTGTCAGGGGCATGGCCTCAAGTTCAATGCCAAAAAGTGCACTGTCATCCCCTTGGGTAAAAACTCTGCACCCATGAACTACCACATAAACGGCAGTCTACTTAATGCCAAATGTGTGATAAGAGACCTTGGGACTCAGGTGGACAGCAGTCTCTCCTTTGATAATCACATTGCCACAGTAGTCAGGAAATCCTTCTATGTGGCACACCTCATCACAAAAGGTTTCTCATACAGGAAAAAATAGGTCATTGTTCCCCTCTACTCAGCACTCATTAGACCCATTATAGAGTAAAATGCTCCTTTTGGAATGCACCTCACAAGACATCTGCAGCAGCTGGAAAGGCCACAAAGGTACCTCAGAAAAAGGATTACTGGCCTCAAACAGATGCCCTACACTGACCATCTCAAAAAACTCCAGCTTTACTCTGTAGGATATCGCCGACTCTGAGGAGGTCTCTGCCTAACATATAAAGCTATGTTAACCCCAGAGCTGTTGGAAATGCTACACCTTAAGAAATCCCAATCCCTCCAAGCTACACTTTCTAGGGACCTAAACCGTGTCACCACAATAAACAGGATATGCTGGAGGGATAGATTCTTGTCCCAGAGAATTCCTATACTCTGGAACAAGCTACCCATCTATGTCAGGCAAAGTTCCTCATTAGCACTCTTCAAGAAAAATCTTGATGAGTGGATGGGAAATAGGAAATACACCTCGGGGATCACTTCTGTGGCTCTGCTCGACAAGGGCACAGGAAATGAACTTTCTTGGTTGGAGTAAGCCAGGGAACCTTGTTGGCTAGGCTTACTTAGCCGATAGCCTAGTACCTACCTATGAATATATGTATGAATATGGTATATGTATACATCTATATATATATATATATATATATATATATATATATATATATATATATATATATATATATATATATATATATATCAATATATATACATCAATATATATATATATATATATATATATATATATGTACAGATATATATGTAGATAAATAGATAGATAAAAGAAAACAACAAATACATATATGACCAAAGGCACCATTAATGAGGGTGAGGGGGGCCCAATTTAAGTACCTCTTGTAATTATGATATCATCCCCTCCTCCACAGCTGAACAGATCTGCCTTGCAACACAATACCAACACTTGCATGTCTCATACCCAGGACACTACACAACATAGCCACAAGATGTTAACAGTAATCCATCTCACCTGTATGATGTCAGGATGGTATCAATAAGATATCATGCAGAACAGTCTGTCTGCCATAGGGAATGTACAATGTGGAAGCAGTAAACATTCCAATGATACATATACACACACATATATTCAGATACATATATATATATATATATATATATATATATATATATATATATATATATATATATATATATATATATATATATATATATATATATATATATATATATATATATATTTAGAGAGAGAGAGATATATATCTATATATAGATATATATGTAAATACACATACACACATAGATATGTATTGGAAGATACATATTTAGAGGGTGCACAGCATATTGAACAGCCAGTATTCCTACAGTTGCCACCTTTTAAAATGGACAGTGTTTGATTCTCTCATACAAAAGACAATTATTGCATGAAACATATACCCACAGAGAAGTCAAAGGATATGACACCACACAGGTTTGCATACATAAAAAAATGATTATTTGTGTACTATTTCAGTTGTATATGCCATTTCATATAGCAGTTAGTTGTTTGAAATACATACTAACTGAGTATTGCAACTCTCAAGCAAAACATTTTATACAGTAATCTGAAAGCATAACATATGTTGCTATCCAGGCCAAGGCCTTCAAGTAGTACAACAGTAAAGAAACACTGACCCGGAAGATAACAATCAATTAACACTAACTAATGCAGATGTAGTTCAGCAACCTCCAATTACACTCTGTACTCAACCCCCAGGGGGAAAAGAATTAACTTGTCACAATGAAGATGTATCTGTTACATAACAATGCTTAACTTAAAACAACACTATCACAATGACAAATAGAACTGTCTGTAAGACAGTAAGCACTAGCCCACCAATGTTCCCAAGGTGAAATGCATGAAAATGTACAGCCATATACCTTAAGTTGTCTTACTACTGATATCCCTCATATGTAACAGCCTAGGTTATAAATGGTGCATACCCCTCCCTCATATAATGACTTACAAGGGCATATAACAGTGTTACATACACTGACCTCTGGACTGTACAAGGACACACATGTTTTGTCCAGCTGTAGCACACATATATATGGACCCTACCCCGAAATATGTGTGGGGTCCACAACATCACTGGGATGATTGCAGGAATGCCAGCACGACATAATAATAGGCCACTACTTAACAACCTCTTACTGCATGAGATATGGACAAAGCCTGGTATATAGGTGGAGGACAGAGGCTGGAACACACGGTCATATTTGCAATATTGTTGCTATACACTGTGAAAGTTGCTGGTGTTACAGGATTGGTTGCAACATACCCTTATTCAGGAATATGAAGCCAGAAACACAAATGGATGTAGCCATGTACTGATAGCACTCAACAGACAGAGTGCCACTG
>NC_056735.1:1460549372-1460554372 GCF_019279795.1 Protopterus annectens
CATCCCCTAAGTCTCTGTGGAGCTCCCTATGCACCAGACCCTGGACCTGACTTCGGGTGACAGGATCCTGTCTGTGTGTGCTCCCAGGGGGGGGGGCACCATCCCCTGAGCTGGTTCTGCCTGAAGGTAGTGCAAGACTAGCAGACAATGAGGTCCTGGGGTGGGTCCCAGATGTGATGCAGCCTGGTAACATGGCCAGATGAAGTGGGAGACGTGGTTCTGCTGGCAGCTGTCTTCCCAAACATGCTATTGTGTCACAGTTATAGACCATATGTGGTTAGTCATAGTCCACACATTCCAGGATTGTGTCTAACAGCATGCATAGATATCCCCTATTAACACAAAACACCAGATTTGTAGCAGTCACATAGCAAATAGAACACAGGCATATATGGAACCATAGTGGCCCTTACAATGGCATGCAGGTGACATTGTTCATAACAGGCCACCAATGATAGTGTTTCAACATGGAACATGGCTCCATACACATTGCACAAATTGTTGTACAATACATGTTCCAACAATAGGTTTGCTGTAAACATACACTTTGAGTTGTGTGATCAGATTGTTGTTGCAGATATGGTGGTGGGGGAGACAGAGATATGTATTAACAACTATTATATCCTTGCAGTATGAGGTCCTCAGACCTTTTTCCCTCTTTATGTCTTTCAGGCACCATGTCATGGGAGAGATTACTGATGTACACCACCCAGGAGAATGACGTGATCATTCAACACCTGCTGCAGCACTACCACACCCTGTTTGGATATACAGCCCATGATCTGCAGGAGAGGACCGCCCTGTGGAAGATCATGTCCACAGGGTAAATGATGGCAGCCTACATAACCGCAGTTATGAACAGGTCTGACATTGGTGCACTGACCTACTCCGCCATGCCCGTCAGTGTGCTGCTGCAGTTAGGAGGGACCAGCGAGCTACAGGGGGGGTAATGCCATCCAGCCACCCCTGACACATACTGAGGAGCTCCTTGCTAGCCTCAGGGCACCTGCCTACCCGCAAACACAAGATCCGTCGGAGAGCATTGTGGAGGTGGGTGCTACCCACACAATGGATGAGGAGCATGCAGGTAAGGCCACAGGGCACATCAGTACACCACTGTTGTGTATCCATCTGCATCTATAGAATTTAATCATGCATATGTGAGATGAAATATTTATAGTCTGTTGCTGCGTTGTAGTAATAAACAGATGTGCATAATCTGTAGTACTGTGGGTTTGTACTGTTGATGTACTGTAATGATGTTCCCACCCTGTACCAATGCCACAGGTGTGGCTACTGACATCACATCTCTCACACAACTATGTAGGTACCTCTGGTATACCTCCAGGGCAGCAGCCTGTAGCTTGTGAGTATGGTGTTTGTTAAGGTTTGCCAATACACTGGCCATGTTATGGCCATGGTATATTCCATGCACACATTGAACACCCCTACCCATAATGCATGCTGTACATGTTCACTTATTTTTGCTGTTAACTGCACTGCATCACAGTGGTCACCATGGTGGCGTATCTGAAGGGTATGTAAGAGTTCTGCAATATAATTAACAACCTGTTATTGTAAGATGTGTGCACAGAAATAAACATAATGGTAGGACAAATGGCCTACAGTTGGAGCATGTCTGAAACATCACCATTATACCGTGCTACAACAGTGTATATACCACTATTACAATGGCAACTGTTACACAACGGTATATCACAATATTGCATTCCACAACCCTTACAACCTGTAATGTGGTCCTAACATGAACAATGCATGTGTAATATGGAATCCTATGTTAGGACAGCAAATATGGGGAATACATACCTTAACAATCACTGGAGTCATATGTGTGCATACACTCCAAATAACATATTGTGGAAGCAGCTTTTGAGGTACTGACAGCATACACTCTTCATTATTATGGACCTTACAGCAAGTACAGATCCTCGATGTCACACCAAGAAATGGTCTGCTCTCCAAGACGTTTGGCCATCAAATGTACCCACTTACCTGCAACAGAGGCAGCCATGGCTTGCACACATCTTACAAGCCATGGAATGGATCACATACCCAACAGGTAGCATGCAGGAGTTGGACATGTAGCCTTACCTCACCATTGCATATACCATGGCAAACAGTGCAGACAGTCATGTATGTGGCGAGGATGTATGGGACAGGATTAATGGAGAAAATAAACAGATGGCCATCCAAGACAGATGACGACACATGTTGCAAACTGGTCATGCAGGGTTAGGGTAATCAGATGAGACAGTTGCTCCACAGGAAATATCAGCCAGGGCTCTCTACAGGTAGCATATGCGTAACATCAAAAGTCACCCAAAGGCATGTGTTGCACTGTGTACTGCTGTACCACGACTAAGTTGGAAACCTACAGACAGTATCAATTAAGATATATGTGCTGCATGATCAACACCTCACCTGTGAGGTATGGTGCACAGTACATGTCAGGGTGCTGAACAGGTGCACAGCAATACTGTGTGCATGGGTGCAGTGTGTTGCAGGGGAAGCAGCATCACCTACTAACACAACCCATGCATCACAGAGATGTATAATGTTGGTAACTGGGACTGACTATAGCTACACTGCATGCTGTTGAGTGCCATATGTCATTCATGTTGACAGATGGGTAATGAGCGGTCTGTGTGTAATATCTTTGTGCAACCTCACCTGTAAGTGTGTGTGTGTGTGTGTGTGTGTGTGTGTGTGTGTGTGTGTGTGTGGGTGTATATACTGTTACACAATGACATACAGGTCTTAAAGTGCATTTTTTGTTTTCCCCTCACAGGTGGCGAGGTGGGTCAGGGTCCCTCCTGCAGGCAATCTGATGTTGGTGTCCATACAGATACTGACAATGATGATAGGTGTATTGAAGCACAGGCAGGGTTGTCAGGGGCTGAAGCTGCACCATCATTTGACATCCCACTGTTATCCACCCCATGCCCGCACATAGTCACATTCCCTATACATACCCCATAACCAGTGGCCATAGCTGAGGGACATTTGGCGGTTGGTGGCATGGGACACAACAGTGTGGTATTTATGGCACTTGTGTCTGGACACAGCAGCCATAGCCAGATATCAAATGGGGTACCACACAGGCAGATGTACAGGGGTGCTCATAGGAGGGCTGCTGGTCATCATACACCTGGCAGAGGTGCCACATCTGGTGCCACCAGATGCATGTTTCAGGCTGTCATGGAGGCGCAAGCACATATGGAACGGTATACCAGACAGGGTCTGAGGCTGCAGAGTGCTACTCATTCAGCTGTTATTGACTGCATCAATGATCTTGCAGGTGCCCACTGTTATTTTGCAGAGGTCATGGATAGATGACTGGGTGAGATGATGAGAATCCTCGACTGTGGAATGTCTGTGCTCAAGCATATGGTGGGAGTAGTGTGACGGTAATGTGGATGTAGGCCAGCAGCACCAACAGCTGGAGGTCGACGTGGATGTGCCAGAAGTCAGAGCCTCTCCCGTAGTGGCAGTACCAGCCCCAGTATTGCAGGGGGGGGTGATGTCCACACCACAACACAGCAGGCCACATGCATGTGGTCCTGGCCAGTCCCAAGAGGGACCTGGATCCAGCGGACATATGTCATCATCAGGGGAGTGTACCATATCATGGTTTGTAACTGTTGGTGCCCATGGAACCCCTGGCAGGCACAGTTCTCATGTCCATGGCCAGAGATGGTGAACTGCACACCCTGCCAGGTACAGTCTGCAGCTGTCCAACAAACCCCTGTATAGGGCAGCCACATGGCAGAACTATGTGCATGCATACACACACACAACACCAACACAGCTAGGGCAACCCCATACTTACACATACCATATCACAACAGCCCAATTAATAATTAAACCCCCTCGCACACACACACACACATGATGTCAAATGTATGGCTTAGCCTAGGTCTCTGGGAAACCAACAACACACCCTGTGCATATGATGCAGGGACAGACTAATATAGTTCTGATGTACAGGGTGACTGTAATATGGTGTACCAATGTAATGCTGTGTAACATGTTGTCAGCAGTAAAGTTTAATGCTTACATGTCAGGAAGTGTAGCTGTCCAGCCATGATGCATTATAGCTGTTATTAACACTGAGTGATTGTGGTCTCCATAATGTATTCCATTTGTGTTGTAGGTGTCCATGTGTCAGCAGGATGTTGGTCTGCTGTTGTTTCCTACAAGGGGTATGGCACTGTGGTAAGACCTTGGCTGTGCCATATCCTGGGTACAGGTGAACACGTCACAGGTCTATATAACAGTTACTGCATCTGCCACATGGCTGAAAGGTCTGGTGGTGTATACAGGTGAGTGCATGGTGGCTGATGTCAGCAGGCCTTCTACAGTGGAAAATGGTAAGTGTACTGGGTGGTACACACCACATGTTTGTGTATAACACACACAGAGGCTTTGGTGTTGATGCAATACACAGAGAATACTGTACACATGGATGTTTGTACTTGTGCAAGGAACCCATTTTAGCCTATGTAATTCCACCAAGACAGAATATGCACAACAATACATTGGGAAATAAGCAGCCTGCTAGTTTAATGTCATTGACAATGGTACTGGCAGGGTTTATGTCCTCTTCCCCAATGTAGTGCAATCCTCAACTCGGTAAACATAGATGTGCTGGTGTGGGTGGCACAGCCCTACCCTTTGGAGGGTGTGAGGTGCTGTAGAACCACAGATAGTGTGATTGACAACTGCTTAATCTGTTAACATGAACTGGACAGTATTACAGCCAGCTATGTGGGGGGATACACTCAACAGTAACTGCAATGATGGTGGCTGTGTCAACAAGAGCCACACCCAGCTATGTATACCAACCCCAGTATCGCTATACACCTATACAGTGGGGAAGAGGGCATTTACACATCTACTACTAGTTGTGATGGAATGTATTTCCACAGGATAATACCTGTGAAACGTTAGCATTTGTCAGGCAGTTCCCAGACAGATGA